>NC_056672.1:22712500-23012500 GCF_018350195.1 Panthera tigris | reverse complement strand
GTTTCTCGGGTGTTTTTAATGGACAGCCAGGTCTGGGAACCACTGCGATGAATCTCTACTGCCTATGAAGTCAAACTAGAACTCCTGTAGCAGACCCTGCAGGTAATATGCTCAGATTCTTTCCCATTCCTTTCTATGTGCCCATCCCATGCTTCAGTGTGATTTTTTTTCTTTCAGTTAATCTATTTATTTTGAGAGAGAGAGTAAGTGCCAGAGGAGTAGAGAGAGAAGGAGAGAGAAAGAATCCCAAGCAGGCTCTGCACTGTCAGCTGAAGGAGCCAGAGGCAGGGTTCAAACTCAAGAACTGGTGATATCATGACCTGAGCCAAAATCAAGTGTTGGATGCTTCACTGCCTGAGTCACCCAGGTGCCCCAGAGTGATTTGTTTCTAATGACCATCAGCACATGCTACTCTCTAATAATGGCCTTCGTGTGACTAAAGCTACTGCCTCCTTGCTCCTGCAGAGAAAACAGGGTTGGGGATTTATATCCCTTGGGGTAGCCCTTAATCAATACCTAAGTAATGTGGGAGTATAAATGTCTATGGATCCGGGCATATTCTGAGTATAATTTGCACTTTGGAACGGCCTCACAGGACCAGACTAAGACAGGGACTTTACCTAAAAACACACATACCCTTGCTTGGCTTTTTCTCCTTCCTTTCACTCCCTTACTCATTTTATCTGGGAGGACTTTCTTAAGAAATCACTTGCACACAAAACCTCATCACAAGGTCTGCTTATGAAGAATCTAGCTGTCTGACATCTTGGTCAAAACAGTTCAGAACTTGGTCCCACCATGTTTTCTGCAATTATCCATCATCTACCGGGGGTGCTAGTTTTCTCATCCACTGTATTTACCCACAGAACTCTTTAAGTTTCCCTGCTATTTCCCAAGTGACCTCTGTGAGTATCAAAACTTCCTACCTTTCACAAACAAACTCTAGATATCACTCCCACCCCATGCATAGCCCATGGCCCTACCCATGGTAAGTGCTCAATAAAAATGATTTGAACTGGTGCTGTCTCCCCCATGAAATTTACTTTGACAATTCTAGCACACATAACTCTAGCTGTATTCTCCAACTTCTGTATTTAATGTCATATCCTCATTCATTTGTTGACTTATTCAACATGTATTTATGTGATTATTAGGCCCCAGGGACTGTGCTCATCATGAAGAATAAAACAATGAGTAAGGATATTTCTGACTCCATGGAGCTTACAGTCAAGTTAAGGATACAGATGTTCAGCAAATAATCACACAAATAAATGCTAATTTATAACCATGAACATCTAAGGTGAGATAAATGGTGCTATGAAAGAACAGGAAAGTAATAAATGTCCTTAGCTAAGATTTCTCTGAATAAATAGTGAAGAAATGATGACCTAAAATTATTGTCCTGTTCTCTATTTTAGGGGTTCTTGGTTGCACCCCCCCAAAATTGCATACAAATTTTGTGTGACCATGTATTACTTTTATAATAGATTTTTCAAGGGGTCCATAATGACAATTTCTGCATTATGCCAATCCTATACAAAATATGTGTTGTTTATTAATTGCCTCCTATGTATGCCCTGTCCGGAGGTCCCTGTTCATAGAAATGTTGACTTTTTTTTTTTTCTATTTCATATCATTTAGTATAATGTTAGCCATATGGTCATCACTTAAAAAATTATTTGTTTTCCTCCCCTGTTCTTAGCCTGAGTATTTCCACAGAACTCAGACTTTCAAAAATAAAGTGTCATTCTTTATTGAATAAGAGCCCATTTTGAGCAGTGGTGGGTGGGATGAAAATGATTATCTTGGTTTTGTTTGGGTACCAGGAAAACAAGAGCAACAAAACAGGATTTGCATGTTAAAACCTGCTTGTGCTAGGCCAGTGCCAAACAATTGTCACTGCATAGAAGCTTCAGAGTCATGCTTCTTCAGAGAATTAACACCCTCATTCTGGGAACTCTCTGCAATTGCCCCATCCCCAAACCTTAGCTATCGTAAAAGTACACTTGTTACCTAAAAGGTAAAAGCAAAAAACATTCATTTCATACACAAAAAGTTGAAATCTGATTACTTAATCAGGTATCCTGATCAATTTCAAAGAAAAATAGAATAAAAAATTAAAATTTAATTTCAAATGCCACTGAAAAATACCTGTGACTATATATACATTGAAAATGAATATTATATATGTACAGACTAAAATATAATATGAATTTATCTATTCCAGATATTAATACTTTTAATTCATATCTTTAGTAAGGCACTTAGACATGTTACAAATAGAAAAATGTATACATAAACCACAGTTCTTAACTGACGTCAGTAAACATAGGAACATAAAATCAGAAAAGAAGATTATGCCAGAATCCAATATATCTCCAAGGTATTGCTAAAAGTGCAACAATATGAACAAGTTGTACTTGAAACCCAGGTCCAACAGACCTGACATAATGGTGCAAAATGTGCAAAACACAAAAACCATTACAATATTAAAGAGAAAAATATTAAAGAAAGAATTAAATTGAATAATCAAAAGACAAAAAAGCATGAAGTTAATTGTACACACCCATCAAAATCTAAGAGGGAAAACGACTTGTATAATTCTACATTCTCATTCCATGCTTTTCTTAAACTTGAAACTCAGAGTTTCAAAGATTGGTTGTTACTAGAATATCCTGAACAGATGACACCATATCCACACATCCACATGTTAATAGACTGCCACTCTTGAATGACCCAAACCATCTGGGACCAAACACCAAATTTTAAAAATGTATTTCCTTTTCCCATTGGTTGAGAACCCTTGTGCCTCTGTCCTCCTGCTCAACACTTCCATCATAGGTGTGCAATAAAGGGAGAAGACATCAGATGCAAACAATGCTGGCACTTCAAAACAACTCGCATACAAAGTTTGATAAAGTAGTTGAAATCCACAGTTCATTCTCAAAGCAAGATTTGATTTATGGTTTCTCACTGAAGGGTTTTCCTTTCTTTTAACATATATGATTGAATGCATGCTAAGTAGCTATATATTAGAAACCAAGTCTCAAAAACTACTTTAAGAAGGAAACATCAGACACCAAATTACTTTCCACACAGGGAATGAGGACAGAGTATGAAGGAGTGTAAGACTCTAATTTTGCCATCTATCGCTTCTATTTTATAGGGCCTTTGAGCCTTGATCTGGTTCTTAACATGTCCTCCCAGGAATGTCACACTCCCATAGACATAGTCAGCAATTCTCCATGTTAACTCCACCCTCTCTTCCGCTGTTTCAGTGCGAGTAAAGGAAAAATAATTTTACTATAAACAAAAGCAGCTTTGATCTAACTCTCATTTTTTAAAGTAATTTATTCTGAAACATCAGCATTTGAATTCTTAATGGCAAATTATCTGCTACACGTTTCATGAGTGATGAAGATTAACCAATATACTCATATCACAAAGTAGATATGGCCTCAAACAACGAACACTAACTCATCTATTCTAACCCTGAGGTATCTTGCATGACGTCACAGAACTCAAAGAAAGACTTGGTAGCCATTTAGTCCTATATTTTGCAGCTCCTCTGTCTGGAACTCTCCCATACACTGAAAGACTATTATAATTTTTCTTTTCTTCCCTACTGACAGTTCTACCCAGGGTGAGGGGAATGAAGGTGATGCAACCATACTAGAAAAAGGAGATAAGCTAATGAATACGATGGAGGAGGTTTCACATTCACATATGTGTGTTGTATATAATGTGATCGTGGATGAGTGCCGTGGATGAAATGATGTGTTTCAGGCCAGGCAACTGGCGCTTCACTGTGCCCAAAGAAGGTTCACTGGGCTGTCACTGACAGGAAAGATTCACTAATATCAGTGAGATAGGCCCTAAATGTTTTTAGTTCACCTCATTGTCAGCCCAAGTGCACCATTGTTCAAATAAGATTCATAGTTGGGTTGCTTTCACTATACAAATAAAAGAACCCAAGAACTTTCCTATAACAATGGATTTTTTAAATTGGCATGTTAAATCCCTCCCTCCTCCATTCCCAAGTCAAGGCACCCCTCCAATGACTTTGATTAATCCTTTTGTAGAATTATGAACTTGGAGAGCTTTTTAAGGAGAAAAGGATTATATGCCAGGTGGGATGTAGTCAAAGCTGTCACAGCCATGGTTGTTTCCCATCATAATCCATCTTGCTGAATCAAAAAGCAAACTGTGAATAAACAGCTTAGGCAGTTTGTTTGAAGATACACTCCTGGGGCGCCTTGGTGGCTCAGTTGGTTGAGCATCTGCCTTTGGCTGGGTCATGTTATCATGGTTCATGGGTTTGAGCCCCACATTGGGCTCTCTGCCGCCCCCACAGAACCCACTGCATATCCTCTGTCCCCCTCTCTCTCTGCCCCTCCCTTTCTTGTGCACACTCTGTCTCTCTCTCTCTCTCTCTCTCTCTCAAAATAAATAAATAAATAAAAACTTAAAAAAGATATACTCCTGTCTTTCTAGGAGGGATTAAGTCATGGCTACAGTTTGTTTGGAAAATGATTATCCATATAAAAATTATTAAATTTATGTGGCATATCATTGAGCCAAAATGTTTTATAACTTTTCATCTCTGGATCAGAGTGATAATAATGCTATAGTTTTCATACTGACACAGAGCTTCATCACAGTCTTTGAAAACACTGTCAATTTTTTGCATTTGCCACAAGAATACACAAGACGTTGACTTTCATACTTTTAAGTAATGAGGATTCAGTCTCTACCTTTAAAAAGAAATCACAGCCATACCAGTTATGGAGGGAAGGGGATTATTTTAGTATTTATTCCAAACAACCATGCTCCATAGAAGTCACATTCATGTCCTGCTGCAACAGGGACACAAATTAGGTAGCTAAGAGCTTGAGCAAGAAGGAAAAGATAAAGCCACTCCTGTGATATATTTCAAAAGTAAAGTGTTTTCCCTTACAATGGGAGTTTTCATCGGGCACCTGGGTGGCTCAGGCAGTTGGGTGCCCAACTTTGGCTCAGGTCATGATCTCATGGTTTGTGGGTTCGAGCCCCATGTTGGGCTCTGTGCTGACAGTTCAGAGCCTGGAGCTTGTTTCAAATTCCCTGTCCCCTTTCTCTCTGCCCCTTCCCCATTCGTGCTCTGTCACTTTCTCAAAAATAAATAAACAAAAAAAAATTTTTTTTAAAAGAATGGGAGTTTTCATCCTGGTAAATGGAAATAAATCTTAGAATACAATATAATGTCTTTAAATATCTAAGCAGTCAGCCTCCTTTGTATCACCAACTACTGCATATTTGATACTCAAGGTATTTTTGGTATTCAAATAATCCTTGAATTGAGATGGGGGCAGGAGATTGTTCAACAAATACTAAATGGTTGCCATGTATCAGGCTCCATGGCAGGTCTTAGATAAACAGGATTAATAAAATACTGACCCTCCCTTCTTGAGCTCAGAGTCTAGTAAAGGAGACAAACACGTAAACAATAGACTACTAAGCATTATGATAAAAGCCACAATAGACGGGTGACCATTGGGTTGAATAGGCAGAACTCCAGAGAATATGGGGGGGGGGGAGGGGAAAGGAGGAGTGACAAACAGAATATTCATGTGTTCCCGTCACAGGCCCTTTGTAACCAATCCACAGACTCATTTTTCTCTTAACTCTTTGAAGGAAAAGTTGGGTGAAAAGAGATCCCATAATTTCCTTAAATACTCTACTTTTAAGTCAGCTGTAGTGCCAAGAATAATCTAGCTCCGTAATTAAAATGTCCAGTCCATTTTATTAATCAAAACACCAAATACACTTAAAGTGAAAAATTCCCTCTGTCAAATTGGTAGTACTTTTAGGCTGGGAGGAAAGAAAGATATTGTCTTCCTGTTCTCTATTTCCCTGCCATGCCATTTTCTTACCCACCCCTTACCCAGCTCCACATACAAATTTGCCTCTGCTTTCACCAGAGATGGAGCCAGACAAAGGGAAGACAAGGAAGCATCAGGAAGTGTCTTGACTCAGCTGGTACCCTTAGAATCTGAACAAAATAGATTCTTTCTCTCATAAGGTGCTTTCATGTATTTATTCCACAAATATTAATTGAACACCAATTACATGCTAGGCACTGTTTCAAGCATTGAGGATACCTAATAAGAAAAACAAAGCCTTTGAGTCTATGGACTTTATAGTCTAGTGAGGACTATGAGAAAAAGAAAAAATAAATAGGAAAAGGAAACAGGGAGCATGTAAGGGGTAAATGGTATTTTACCTAGGTCAATCAAGAATTCTCCTTCTGGTAAGGTGATATTTGAGCAGAGATTTAAAACACAAACAAACAAAAAATCTAAAGGATTTAAGCCAGCAAACACCACAGTAAAGAGCACTCCAGACTGAGAGATAATAATTGCAAAGGCCCTGAGGCAAGCAAATGCTGGGTATGTTCAAAGAATAGCAAGAAGGCCAGTAGCATGGCTAGAGTACAATGAGGAAGGAAAGAATATTGGAGATGAGGCCATATGGAGATCATATGGAAGGTACTCAGAGGCCACTGGGCATTTTTTTCTTAGTGAAAAAGAGAATCTTTTGAAAGTTTTGAGCAGAGATGGAAAATTACATATATATTTTAAATATCACTCTGATTTCCCAGCACCTGGATGGTTCAGTCAGTTAAGTGTCCAACTTTGGCTCAGGTCTTGATCTCACGGTTCATGAGTCCGAGCCCCGCGTCGGACTCTGCGCTGACTCCAGAGCCTGGAGCCTCCTTCAGATTCTGAGTCTCCCTCTCTCTCTGACCCTCCCCTGCTCATGCTCTAGCTCTCTCTTTCTCAAAAATAAATAAACATAAAAAAAAATATTTAAGTCACTCTGGCTTCAAGGTAGAAAACAGAGCATAAGGTAAGCATGGAAGCAGGAAGACAGTTGGGAAGCTACTTTAAGATTTCAGACAAGAGATGATGGTGGCTTGAATTACTATGATAGAGAAGAAGGAAATAGAATTGGATAAATTCTGGATATACTAGAAAAGATTTAATGATGGACCAATTATGGAATATATGAGTGAGAAAGAAGGCAAAGGTGACCCCAAAGTTGCGACCTGAGAAACCTAAAGAAACAAGCTGCTATTCACTGAACTGGGGGGAATTGTGACAAGATAAGGTTTGATTAAACAGCAACAAACAAAAACAAGGGTTTTATTTTTTTTTATGACCTAGGTGTCATAATAAGTATAGAAATAAGTATAGAAATAACCTGTTCAGTATTCAATATAGGAGTTCAAAGAAGTCCAGCCTGGTAAGCACACGTCATATGTAAAGACATAAGCATGGAAATGTATGGGTTCAGAGTGATATCAGGCTAATTACCTGAAAAACAATAGTTGAGACTACATTTAAGATACATCAAGTTATTAGGATGAAATATGTTATCATTAATAAATCAAATATCACCTTTAACTAAAGATTCCTTCATTTCAAAACACGTAAGTATGAAAAAGTAAAACATTTTATATCTACTTCCAATGTTAACCATTTATCATGGAAAGTAAAATGGTAGCTGACAGGTTAGAAAATTATCAAAAAGATTGTCCAACTACAGAGAAAAAGATTTAAATAAATGCTTAAAATAAATTCAAAGAGAAGTGTTCATAGTTGCAACTTGGAATCAGTTGCCTTATTGCCATTAAAAATGTAAAGTCAGTAAGATTTTTTATAAAGACAGTTTCATGTCAAATAATTCATTTCCTTCATTTGAAGTATGATTATCTCCTGAGATTTTGCTTCTCTTGAGAGTGATAACACAGTATATCGATTTAAACAAAACTGTTTTTAAAACAGTTTCAAAAAGTCACTAAAGAACCTGGAACCTACAGCCAGAAACAACTAAGCCTGAGGATGAGTAGGAATCTGATTTCCAGAGTTACAACATCCTAAAACTCAAAATGTCCAGTTTTCAACAATAAAGTATGAGGAATGCAGAGAAATAAAAAAGTATGCTCCACTCAAAAGAGAAAAAAGGAAATTACCAAAAACTGTTCTTAAGAAGTATAGTCATTAGACTCACTAGACAAAAACTGCCTAAAATATACCCAAAGAGCTAAAGGAAACCATGGACAAAGAACTAAAGGAAATCAGGAAACTGACATTTCAACCAATATAGAATATCAAAAAAGAGACAGACTTACAAAAAGGAATCAAATAGAAAGGTTGAAGCTGGAGGGGCACCTGGGTGGCTTAGTTCATAAGTTTGAGCCCCCTGTCGGGCTCTGTGCTACAACTCAGAGCATGGAGCCTGCTTCAGATTCTGTGTCTCCCTGTCTCTCTGCCCTTTACGTGCTTGTCCTTTCTCCCTCTCTCTCTGTCTCTCTGTGTCTCGCTCTCTCTCACTAAATAAACACTAAAAGAATAATGAAAAACAAAGGAAAGAAAGAAAAAAAAGAAAACTTGAAGGTGGAATGTACATTAGCTAAAATGAAAAATGCACTAGAGGAATTTAACAGCAGACTTGGGCAGGCTGAAGACAGAATCAGTAAACATAAGATATGTGAAATGTAATTGAAAGAAAAAAGAAAGCTGATGTACTTACATTAACATCAGACAAAGTAAATTCTAGAGAAAAGAAGATTACATGAGAGAATGAGGGTCATTTTATAACGAGAGAGTGGTCAAATGATCAATAGAACATAAGAATCCTAAACACTGATGTACCTAATAACAGAGTTTCAAAATATACGAAGGAAAAATAGGACTTACCGGAGAAATAGTCAATCCACAATTATAGTCAAAGATTTCAATAGTGCTCTCTCAGTAAGTGACCAAAAAGACAAAACAATCACTACGGACATAGAATATTTGAACCTAACGTCAATGAATTTGACATAATTAACATTTATACAATACTCCCCAGGCAACAAAAGAATATACAAGTACACAGACAAGATTTACTAAGATAGGAGCACCTGGTTGGCTCAGCTGGCTAACGTCCAACTTTGGCTCCGGTCATGATCTCATGGTCATGAGTTAGAGCCCCACGTCCAGTTCTGTGCTGACAGCTCAGAGTATGGAGCCTACATAGGATTCTGTATCTCCCCCTCTCTCTGCCCCTTCCCTGCTCACGCTGAGTCACTCGCTCTCAAAAATAAATGAACATTTAAAAAAAAAAAAGAAAGATTTACCAAGATAAAACACACTCTGTATTGAAACATAAACATAAATCTCACACACACACCACCACTACCAACAGCAAATAAATTTAACTATTAAAATTGGACAAAGTGTGTCCACCTACCACAGGGAATTTTTTAATCAACATCAGAAAAATCTGGGGGCACCTGATTAGCTCAGTTGGTTAAGCATCCAACTCTTGATTTTGCCTCAGGTCATGATATCACAGTCATGGGACTGAGACCCACATGGGGCTCCACAGTGAGTGTCGAGCCTGCTTTGGATTCTCTCCCTCTCTCTCTCTCTCTCCCCCCCCTTCTCTCTGCCCCTCCCCAGCTTGTGCACATGTGCTCTCTCAAAACGAACAGACTTTAAAATAAAAGAAAACTCTTTCAAAATCCTCCAAATACAGTACAACCTTGGATTACAAGGAACTTGTTCTGCAAGTGTTCCACAAGAAGAGGGAACATTCCTAGTAAATTTTAACTTGATAAATGAGCAATGTCTTGCAATACGAGTAGTACGTGATGCCAAACACCACGTAATCACAACTGAGCTGATGGTTCTTCTCTCTCTCTCTCTCTTGCTGCGGGATTATGGGAGATCGTCTCCCATGCTCAGATGCTCGGTCTCAGGCCATGGTATTTGGGAGAAATCAGTGATTTTTCAGAACACTGGAAGGTGCCCACAACTGCCACTAGTGTAAATTTTTGTCACTTCAAAGCACCTATGGATAGTCCTTTGCTTTTCCGTACAAGAGTAAGGTTAGGAATGCTTTGCTTCATTCTAGGTCAAGCTGCCTGCAGATATAGACCTTCTCCTCTGCCGCCTTATTGCCAGTTACATTAAAACAGTACATGACAACAGTTTACTAGTACTGTAGTGTAGTCAAATTCCATTAGTGACAGTGACAGTCATCCTACACAATAACCCGCCTCTGTCATCTCCCTCACCCCAGCCACGAAGGTTTTCAAAGGTTAGTGCAGGTTAATTCTTTATTTTTCTTTATATTTTGTATTTCTTTATTATTTTGTATTATATGTGATTATACATGATTCTATATATATATATATTTTATATGATTATTGTAATCACTTTTATATGAATATTTTGGGGTTGTGGAATGAATCATCTGAGTTTCCATTATTTCTCATGGGGAAATTCCCTTTGATATACAAGTGCTTTGGATTACAAGCATGTTTTTGGAATGAATTATGCTTGCAAACCAAGGTTTTACTGTATTTGGAAATTAAATAAAACTTCTAAATAACCCATGAATCGGATCAAAGAAGAAACCAAAAGGGAAATTAAAAGTATTTTGAACAGTTCAAAAGTATTTGAACATACTGCAATGCAGTTAAAGCAGTGTTTAGAGAAAAATTTATAGCACTAGATCCCTGTATTAGAAAAGTCTCAAATCAGTGACTTTAGCTTCTACTTTAAGCAACTAAAAAAAGAAGGGCAAATTACAGCCAACGTAAGTAAGAGAAAATAAATAATAAAAACCCGAGAGGAAATCAACAAAATAGAAAACACATACAAAAAAAAAAAGTAGAGAAAATCATTTAAACCAAAAACTAGTCTCTGAAAAGATTAATAATAATAACAACAACAACAACGACAAACCTCTAACCAAACTTACCAGGTAAAAACTAAAGAAGTCACAAATTACCAATATCAGGAATGAACAGGCGAATATCACTGCAGACCCTCAGCATATTTGAACAATAATAAGGGAATGTTCTCAACAATTTTTTACCAATAAGTCTGGAAACTCAGATGGAATAGGTAAATTTCTTAAGAAATGCCAACTATCACAACTCGCTAATATGAAATAGATAATTTGAATAGCTTTGTAACTGTAAAGGAAATGAATTTTTAATTTAAAAACTCCCAAGAAAGAAAATCTCCAGAGTCCTATGGTTGCACTGGAAAATTCAACCTAGTGTTTAAAGAAGAAATACCACCAATTCTACAAAATTTCTTCCACAAAATCACTTCCAGAAAACAGAGCAGAAGGGAACACTTTCTAATTCATTTTACAAAATACAACCCCGATACAGAAATGAGAAAAAGTCAGTACAAAAATAAGGAAACTACGGACCAATGTCATTCATGAATACACATGTAAATATCCTTCACAAAATACTAGCAAACAGAATTCAACAACTACATAAAGGGAATTATATACATAACTAAGTAGCATTTACTCTAGGGATTCAAGGCTGGTTCAGTATTAGAAAACCAATCAGCATAATCCACCTATTTAAGAGACTGAAGACTAATCACAGGATCATATCCATTAATACAGAAAACACTTGATGAAATTCAACATCCATTCATGATTAAAAACTCTCAGAAAGAAACTTAACAGAAGACCATAGGGGAGGGGAAGGAAAAAAAAAAAAAAGTTAGAGAGGGAGAGAGCCAAACCAAAAGAAACTCTTAAAAACTGAGAATAAACTGAGGGTTGATGGGGCGTGGGAGGGAGGGGAGGGTGGGTGATGGGCATTGAGGAGGGCACCTGTTGGGAGAAGCACTGGGTGTTGTATGGAAACCAATTTGACAATAAATTTCATATTAAAAAAAAAACTCTCAGAAAAAGAGCAAACGAGGGAAGTTCTTCAACTTGACAAAGTGCAACTACAAAAAACCTACAGTTAACATGATGTTTACGGTGAAACACTAAATGTTTCCACCCTAAGATATGGAACAAGGCAAGTTTGCCCACTCTCACCAAATAAACACAGTGTTCAAAGTTCTGGCCTCTGCAATAAAGTACAGAGATAATAAAGGGGGAAATAAAACTGCCCCTATTTGTAGATGATATGATTGTCCAAAAAAAATCTAAAGGAATCTATAAAAACATCTCTGAGAATTTATATGTGAGGTCAGCAAGGTCAAAGAATACAAAATAAGCATACAAAATCTATTCTATTTGTATATATTATCAGTGAGAACACAGACACAAAAGTTTAAAATGCACTATCACATACAATCACTACAAAATAAAATATTTATGTGTACAAAACATGTTCAGAACTCAGATGCTGAGAGTTACACAATATTTACGAAAGAAATTTAAGAAGACACAAGTGGAGAGCTATACTATGTTCATAGTCTGGAAGATTCAACATACTAAAGTCAGTTCTCCCCCACTGACATACAATTGCTATCAAAATGCCAGTAGATTTTTTTTTAATAGACACAACTGTCTACAATTTATATGGAAAAGCAAAGGAACTGGAGTAGCTAACACAATTTTGAAAAAAATGAGCAAAGCAGAAAGCATCAGTCTATCCAATTTTAAAACTTAGCTTAATACAGCTACAATAATCAAGACTATGTGCATAATTAACACGGATAGACGCATACATCAATGAAACTGAATAGAGAACCCAGAAATAGAACCATACAAATATGTTCAATGAATTTTTGACAAGGTACAAAAGCAATTCAAAGTACAACA
Source organism: Panthera tigris (assembly GCF_018350195.1). Classification (NCBI taxonomy): domain Eukaryota; kingdom Metazoa; phylum Chordata; class Mammalia; order Carnivora; family Felidae; genus Panthera; species Panthera tigris. The sequence continues at coordinate 22,999,879 of NC_056672.1, read as the reverse complement.
GCCAGCTTTTCAATAAACAGCACTGGAGCAAGTGGACATCATTTCGCCAAAACAAATGAACTTCAGCCAAAGTCTCATACCTTACATAAAAACTAGGGGTGCCTGGGTGGCTCAGTTGGTTAAGCGTCCAACTCTTAATTTTGGCTCAGTCATGATCTCCCTGTTTGTGAGGTAGAACTCTGCCTCTGGCTCTGTGCTGACAGCACAGCTGACCTTCTTGGGATTCTCTCTCTCTCTCTCTCTCTCTCTCTCTCTCTCTCTCTCTCTCTTTCTCTCTCTCTCTCTGCCCCTCCCACCCCCACTCACGCTCTCTCTCTCTCTCTCTCAAAATAAATAAACCTTTTAAAAAATTAACTCAAATGGATCACAGATTTGAATATAAAACATAATACTATAAACTTTAAAAAAATAGGAGAAACTCTTCAAGATCTAAAGGCAGGCACAGAGATCTTAGATGTGACACCAAAAAATGACCCATAAAAGGAAAAGTTTACCAACTGATCTCCATCAAACTTTAAAACTATTGCTCTGCAAAACACTGTTAACAAGATGATAAGACAAGCTATAGACTGGAAGGAAATACTACTTGCAAATCACATGTCTCACATAACGTTAGTGTCAACAATATATAAAGAACTCTGGCAACTCGCTGGTAAAACAAAACAAAACAAAACAAAAACAAAACAAAACAAAACAAAACAAAAAAACCAAATGATCCAATTAGAACATGGACAAAAAACACAAAGAGACATTTTTTCACCAAAAGACAGATGGCAAAGAAGCCAAATAAAAATGTTTAATATCATTTGTCATTCAGGAAGTGCAATTCTAACCACAATGATATATCACTACACACTTATTGGAACGGCTAAAGAAAAAAAGTTTTTTAATAGTGACAACACCGATGCTGGCAAGGATGATGAGAAACTGGATCACTCACGCTGTTGATGAAAATATAAAACAGAACAGCCACAGTTTCTGCATCTTAAAAAAACTAAACATGCAACTTGGTGATCATCCTACTGGGCATTTATCACAGAAAAACAAAGACTTATGTTCATACAAAAACCTGTACACAAACGTTCACAGTGTTTTTATTCAAAACCAGAAAACCCCAGCTGTTGTTCAACCAGTGGTTAAAAAGACTGGAGAACATCCATGCTATGGAATAGTATTCAGCATTAAAACAAAGTGAACTGATACACACAACAGCCTAGATGAATCTCCGGAGAACTAAGCTGAGTAAAAAAGGCAAATTCCAGCAAGTTACGTTAGGATATGATTCCATATATGTAAAATACTACTGGAATGGCAAAATTATAAAAATGGAAAAACAGATGCAGGAGGGTACGGGCATGTGGGAAGTGTGGCTATAAAATGGCAATTGGAGGAAAAGCTTAGTGACAGGAGTATTCTATACCTTGACTGTATCAATGTCAGTATCTTGGTTGTCATATTATAATATAGTTTTGTAAGATATTCTGATTGGAGGAAGCTGGATAAAGTATACATGAGCTCTATTTCCTTTTTTAAATTTTTGTTATGTTTATTTAGTTTTGAGAGACACAAAGAGCATGACCACGGAATGGACAGAGAGAGAGGGAGACACAGAATCTGAAGCGAGCTCTATTTCTTACAACTGCATGTGAATCTGCCTACGTCTCAAAATAAAAACTTTAATTTTAAACACTCAAAACGAATGGGAAGATATGAATGTTTGTGAGCTTGATTACGATTTCATTCAAAACTCATCAAGTTCTGGGGTGCCTGGGTGGCTCAGTTGGTGAAGTGTCCAACTTGAGCTCAGGTCATGATCTCGCACTTCATGAGTTCAAGCCCCATATCTGGCTCTGTGCAGAGCTCGGAGCCTGAGGCCTACCTCAGATTCTGTATCTCCATCTCTCTCTGACCTCTCCCCCACCCCCGCCTCATGCTTTGTCTGTCTCTCAAAAAAATTAAGAATCATTAAAACAAAAGACAGTTTCAAACTCACCAAGGGGTACATTTTAATGTGTATGCAGTTTTTTGCATATCAGTTATGCCTCAAGAAAGGTGGGTAGGGGGAAGATACTGTATTTCTCTTCCTTTCCCTTTCTGAGTAATTCAGTCTTAAAGCCAATAGGTGAACCAAGCAAAATGGGCACAGACACCAAAAGGGCGAGAACAGGGCACTTAGAGAGGCATCGGCAGTGTCCCAGAGCTGAAAGTCAGAGCCTAAGCAGCATGAAGAGAGGCTTGGCATAGAAGCGTTGCCTGGTGCAGCATGGGTGTCTAGGTGACAGAGCTGCCACACACATTGATATCTAAGCAGTAGAAGTGGATATCCATACATGGAGGAGACAGTGGCAGTGATGAGAAATTGCTTCCATACAGGATGACTGATTGAACAAGTACGTATATTAAAAAAGTAATGGAACCAGATTTCTCACTGTTAGAGAAAGAAGTTAAAAACTTGGAAAGGTAGAAAACTAGAATGAACCCTGTGGTGTTAGATGGTAACTGGAGGTACTGGTGTGAACTCGTGAATCTCAACATATATAGATATAGACAGAAATAAACTGAGATTTAAATGTGTGAACACGTGTGTATGTGTGTGCATGCTTATACATACACATATTCTCTAGCTCTGTTTACTGAAAGAATCTACAAGCAGCAACGTCCTAATAATAACGAATACATCTACCACACTGATCTTGGCTTATCAATACCATTCTCCGTTAAAGAAAACAGGGCTACCTGGAAAAATGGCTGAACCCAGGATTATACAGGGAAAAGTATACAGTGAGTCTAAAACATCTTTTTGTGTCAGAAAGTAGAAATCGATTGAGAGAAATCAAGAGAACAGAGAAGTCAGACTGAAGTCATGAGCTAAATGTGGCAATTTGGACACCAAAATATTGATAGTGGCAGACTGAATTAAACCAAGTGGGAAACCAATTGTCTATATTGATATAAATAGCAAGGAAATTAATTAACTACTTAATTGACGTGGAATGAGACACTGGTTTTTGTTTTGGAATGAGGTATTCAAATTTAATAAAAATGTTTCAATATTGACTCAGGAGAATGTGAATATATATTACTAACACAATTAAAAATTAAATACAAAAATGTAGCTCATGACCTGAAGGGTCTTACCTTCCATTTGGGAGGGATGTGATATATTGTGAGACCTCTAGGACTTTTCTGCACAGCATATTTTTCCAGTTCCTCTAGGTAGTAGCTGAGTAGCTACAGGAAAAATGAAGAGGGAGGAAGGTAAAATGACTCTTGTATTTCTTCTTTGGATGTTCAGGTGCTGCGGATACTGAGACCGTCTGGGGAAGGGAAGGTTGGAGATAAAGGAAGACAACAGGTTAACTTTGGAAGATCTTACACTGAGGATGTGTTAGCAAGCAGGGGGTTTCCTTGCTTTGAAACTCAGAGGAGTACCGGCACTGAAACGCCTAACCACGTGAGCAGATAACTCACCTAAAGAGGCTGGAGAAAGAGAAAGGATTTGGACCAGGGCAGATTCCTGGGTTAATCAGACATTTAGGAAAAGCTTTGTGCTGTTTGGAACAGGATGGTTTATAAGCAAGCACAATTATGACTAAACATGGTAAGCAAAATACTAAAAATTCAGAGTCAGAAACCACCCAAATGTCAACAGAAAGTAGAATTTCATATTCTACCACTTCATAAAAAGTTATCATACAACAGTTATGAAAGTTCACAATGACATAAATATGTTTATGGTAGTGTTTTTCATTTGGACTACATATCACTTAAGCAATGTTAAAAACAGGCACACCAAGGGGTGCAGGACTTTAGCCTAGGTCATGATCTCACGGTTCAGATCACGGGTTCAAGCCCCCCGTCCAGCTATTTGCTAGCAGTTCAGAGCCTGGAGCTCCTTTAGATTCTGTGCCTCTGTCTCTGCCCCTCCCCTGCTCACTCATTCTCTGTCTCTCAAAATTAAATAAACATTAAAAATTAAAAAAAAAAAAAAACAGGCATAGCGAAATCTCTAGGATGCACGAAAGGGGTAAGGGTAATTGTTTTGAAGCTGGGAATCTATGAGGTTTCTCCTCTACTACTTTTCCATATCTTCCAAATACACTAACAGTGCACTTTCTAGTAGGGGAAATAGTCACGAATACGATTCTCTTCCACCTCCTACTACGATAAACATGGTGACGCTTCCCAACACGGAACCAGGACACACAGAGGCATCAATACATCAATACCTGCAATTTAGGGCAATTACCTGAGAGTTTCTGCCTAATAAAAAACATGATATCCGCTTCATGGAGAGACTCACGTCCTGCTATCCCTGATCTTGCAAGGCCGAAAGAAGGTTCTGCCTCTTCCTCTCCATCCAGAACGCCTCCATTGGCTTATACCTGGGGTTCGCCCAAACCATTCCCCCTGGACTCACCGCTAGGTCCAAGCAGCAATTAAAGCTCTTGTGGCTCCTTTGAAAACAACTAGCAGACTGTGAGCATCCTACCAATTACCGGTTTCGCAGGGAATCAGAAATGAGGGTTCCTAATTTAGGGTACGAACTTGCATCTTGAAGCCTCACTCTCCTGACTGGTGCAGGCATTTCCAAGGCACTGGCGTCTAGGGGCTGCAAGGCCCACGTGGTCACCATCTGCACCCCCAACCCGTGCAGTAACATCGGCGCTTAACACTACTCAAAACTTCATTTGATCATTCCAGGCCTCAGGACCACCCCTATGAGATATTTTATCTCTGCACCTAGAGATGACGTCTGAGAAAGGCTTCTTGGGCAAGACCAGGCAGCTGGTGTAAAGTGACGTCTTAACATCAGCCAATATCGCCGCTACAGTCCACACTAGGTTCACCCGCGCAAGCCCCATCCAGTGACCTGGGCAAAGGGGGCCTCGCGGCCCAGGCGCAGCCCCACCCCCGGGCGTCAGCACGTTTTCCCAGGCAGCAGCCTCCTGTGGGAGGGAGTCAGGGGTTGCGCGGCCTGAAGGAGCAACCGCCGGGATGGAAATGGCAGACTTTGGGAAGGATCCCTCTGTCAGCGCAGGAGACGAGGTCGACCAGCATCCAGAAACCTTCGTCGAAATCTATCTTGGAGGCAAACAAAACTCTCCTCTTCCAGAAGTGATGGACACAGATTCCAGAAGTCTGAGGTGAGAGGGCCAACCGTTAGACTGCCCAACATGGCCGCCATCGCCAGGGCAAACACCACAACCTCTCGGGGCCGCCCCTGGGGGTGGCTCCCGGGACCGTTCGCCCCTGATATGGCTAGCCCTGAACGTCGCCACGCCTCTGTGCGTGTCCCCAGCAGGACGTGGCCCCGCCCTTGGTGCCGCTCCCTTTGGGCGCGGAGCCGCCCCTGCGCGTGACTCCCTGGGCCCTACTCGCCCCGCTGCGTGGCTCTCCGGGACGTCGCCACGCCTCTGCGCCTGTCCTTAAGGGGACGCGGCCCCGCTCTGGGTGCAGCTCGCTTTGGGGGCGGAGCCGCCCCGGGGTGTGACTGGCCTCTGCACGTGGCCCAAGGCCAGACCGACCTCCCCTGGGAAAAGCCTCCCTTTGCTCCTACTTCCCGCCAGAGGTTTTCGAGCTCCGTTGCGTCTGCCAGCCAGACTGTGGTGAGGTACGCATGGTTCGGTCCTCTAGAAAAGCAGATGACTAAGCCAAACATTCCAGCACAGGGGGAAAAGTGTTCTAAATTGGGAAGCGGGGACAGATCCCCGGGGAACCCTTCACAGTATAATAGGAAGGAAAGAGGAAAGAAGGGATGGGGATTCACGTTTTGGTTTGGTTACTCTTTGATATCTGCTAGCGATGAAAAGATCCGGTGACTTCTCATTTCCCGGTGGTGATCCAGTACCCATGCTGGACGAGTGGGGATTGTGGCGAAATTGTAGGCGAGTGAAACCGTTTTGAGCGCTTAGGCAAGAGAATTGACTGAGGAACCGTCCTAGAAGCTCCACGAAGACAGGGAGCTTTGTTTCCTTCCCCGTGCGCCTCCAATGCTTAGAAGAAAGCCCAGTACACAGTAAACAGCGAGGGAAGGAATGGAATGTCTTCAGGCAGTGTTGGAGCTGACCACTGGTATGGAACATTTATGGTGGCATCAGTTACTTTCTTGTGTGGTTTTATCCAAGAGGGGTCAGCCCCTTATCGGAAGACGGGTCTAAAAAGGACAGAACTGACTTTGGCAAGGGTGACAGATGAAAGGCAAGTGGGGAAGGCTGTTGAGAGTAGAGCTCTTTAGGTTTGGGGTTAACGAAGTGTTCCTTGGAGAGGGAAGAAATGAAGAAAAACGCTGTCCGAGGCCCAGGGAGACGTGTAAAGTGGCTTGTAGTTCCTGCTGAATAGGTTGAAGAATTGGCATACTGAGGGCATAAACTGAAAGAAGAAAACCGGGTGGAATGTCAGACTGCTTTTTCAGGAGGCAGAAGTGTTCCCGGTGATAAGTTCTGGGCTACGGCCACAACTAGACTGGAATGCAGGTAAAGGGCTCTAGGATGAGAAGGGGTAGACAGTGAGAGGGCGGATTATGGGATGGTCTGTCCACATGGACGTTGGGGCCTGTGATTGCTGCCACCTCAAGTTCCTGTCCTGGGCCCCATCCCACTTCTGGCCTGTCCCAGGGCCTGTGCAGAATCAGCATTTCCTGCAACTCCCAAGCATTAGTCAGTGGCATAACTCCGGACAAGAAGGCAGAACTGGGACAGTGAGAGAGAGGGATGTAGCCGATCTGGTTTTGTTTTGACACCCAGCATTCACTCACCTTCTGGAAATAGTTCCTCTGTTGACCCCCAGGGAATTAACCCCATTCTCAGTCTCAGTCCATGTAAAGATGGAGTTGTCTTTCCCAGACGGTCTTATTTTAAGATGGGTGTATAACTCAAGGCTTGGCCAAAAGATGGTTTTATGCTTTTGGGCAGCAGTGACTGGTCGGGGACGGCATGTGACCCAGCTGGAGACAGTAAGGCACAATGGGACTTTTGCAGGGACTATGAGAGAGACAACCCATTTTCAGCTCTACTTAGTGCTTGAAAAGTACACGTGAAGGTACAAAATGACAGATAGAAAGTCAGTCCGGACTATAGTGCCAAGAAACGGATACAAACTGAACCTTGATGGCATCAACTGAGCCCCAACTTGAACCATCCTGCCTGACGCCAGCCTTACTGCTAGATTTTCTCAGGTACCTGAGTCAACAGATTCTCTTTCTTAAGTCAGTCCCATTGTTTTTGCTGTCATTGACAGCCAAATAATTCCTCACAGTGCAAGGGCACTCTCCAGCCTAGCTCCCTCTTCCCATGCTAGCACACTAAATATATATTACCTTCTCTGTCCTCCAGATTGCCCTTCTACAAGAGGGGATTAAGAAACCCACTGTGAAGGATCGTAAATGTTAAATGGGAAAATACACATAAAAGCATGTTTTGCAAAATTGAAGTGCAATAAGCATTGCCTAATTTTTCAGAATTAAATTAAATCTTGTTCAAAGCCCCCATGTCAAAGGAAGGCATCCTATATTAGTCATGACTGTCAGTGGGGTTGGTGGGGGAGGATTTTGCTATCAAGCAAATATTCGCTATCAGGCAGGTAAGTATATACCAAAGAGCCTCTGTGATTAAGCCCACCATGGTTGCTACTGGGATGGTCATTGTCCAAGCTCATTTGGCCCATTGAAAGGCAGCTGGTTGTAGAGCCTCTATTCCGAGCGCGGGCAATGTGGTGTTTTGTGGCAGCTCCCAAATAATGGGGCTTGATTCACCGTCTCAGCAAACATCATTTCATCCTTTGAAAGAATTGTCTCGTCTGCTAGAGAACTGCCACACAGAACCCTCTACGTAAGGAACACATCTTTACATCATTATGATCAAGTCGCTGGACCACTGGTACCTTAAGCAACTCTCCTTTCACCCTAGCACTTCTGTCATCCCGTCTCTCCTCTCTCCTGAGGACACTTGGCCAGATTTTCATCTCACTTATAAGAGTCTTGAGAGGACTGTGCGATACGTGCCTCGCAACTTCTCTTTGGGGTCAGAAAACATAAAGGCTGTTTGTGACCCCTGAGAGGAGAAGCCCAGAGCTTCCTGTAAGACTAAAGGGGATGTTAACTTTTTATTCCTTTTGGAGTCACCTCTGACAGGGAATAGAGAGGAAGCATTCAATAGTTTGGTCAATTATCCTGCCTCAAATGAAGGTTACCCAAACTTGGAAAGAATCCCTACAGAGGAAAATGACTCACTCTTGTCATTGCCAGCCCAGCCTCCACCCCAGGGGGAAGCACTGCTACACTTAATTTTTATTTCATGTTCATTTATTTGTGAGAGAAAGAGAGACTGAGCCCAAGCAGGGAAGGGCAGAGAGAAAAGGAGACACAGAATCCTAGGCAGGCTCCAGGCTCTGAGCTGTCCACACAGACCCGACGCGGGGCTCAAACTCACGAACCATAAGATCATGACCTGAGCTGAAGTCAGATGCTCAAGCAATTCAACAGCCCGGGTGCCCCCACTGATACACTTCTTTAATAATCGGTTCTTTCCCTGCTCCCCGACCCCACCTATGAAGGAAGGAACAGACCTTGAGTCGCCTGGGAGAGAAGGAGGCAGCCTCCACAAGTCTCTGAACCTGCCACTTCGCCTGCCTAATGAAGACTGTATGTGCCCTTGGGACACAGGAAAATACCCTGATTTAGTCTCTGATGCAGGGCCAATGGAAGTCCTAGGGGAAAAGCCTCAAGAGAAGAGCCCCTTCTTGAGGCCTGAGCTCCTTCACTGCGACTGCTGATTGGTACACAGTTCTCAATGTTAATCCCTCTGAAGGCTGCCTCAATGAACTTGATTGCCTTAGGCGGCACCTGACAGCAGAAAAGTTCCCAGTGCCTGAAGCTGGGATCTGGGGTCCCCATGGCCAATCCGTATCAACGTATCAACGTACCAATCAATTCATGCATTTTGGCAACCCTGACATTAGGTTTGGAGTTAGATTTAAGGTTGTAAAAATTCAGGTAGCCCATTCCCACTGCATTATAAGTCAGTGAAAATTCTTGAGGCGCAACACTATATCATGTAAATGATACTCCCCCGGCTTCTCATAACACAGCGATACTTGAGAGTAGGCACAAAGCACATCTTTTTCTGGAAAAATTGATCATCTGTCCAGTCATTTTTCAGCAAATACAATTTCTTGCTTTTTATGACAGTACTGCTTTCCTATAGGAACAAGAATCTGAAGAAGGGGCAATAGTAATCCTAGAAGCCGAAGAAAAGTATAAGATCATTCATGGATGGTACTACCATATCATTTAGACAGATGACGTCCTGGATGTTCTGAGTATGCAAATTCTGTCTCGTTAACTCATTCAATATTTTCTCAGAATGGAGGCAATGGACACTAGGTGTGACTTGTCATGTGACCCCAGGCCGTTAATTCAACCCCTTTAAACCAAGACATCTCCTTTGGTTAGAAGTCCTCAAGTCATAGGTACATGGAAGATATCCCAAGATGGGAGTTACATCCCAAGATGTTCTTAGATCCCAGTGCTAGCTTTCCCATCAATTGGGAGACTCATTCTCTCTGATGTGCTAGGTTGAAGAATCAAATTTGAACTCAGAGATGTGCTATACTAAATATATTAATAATAGGAATTGAGTCTTGCAGCCTGTAGGGTTTGCTTCCTCTCTCGGTTTGTCTATATCTACAGAAGCTGAAGGTTACTTCCTTAGCCCTAAGGCCTGGGAGCTAGGGCAAAGTGGAGAAAGTGGTAGAGATAGGATGAGCCATACTGCACCTAAGCTTTCTTCCCCTCTTAAGTCTGAATGCTGGGGAGTCAGGTGCTTGCAAGTGTTCATTTTACTTTACTTTCAGGATGACCCCACACCAACTTTACCTCTGTATCACCTGTTCTTCCTTCCTTGGATGCTCCAATCTCTTGGATGTTTTGTTACCAGCTGCCATTCCACATAGCCATTAAACAGCTTTGACCTTGAGGACATGGATATGGATGAGGAGAAGGATCCAGTTGGCACCTTTGGCCCCTTTTGCTTCAGTGGACTGAGTAGGGTGTCCAAGAAGGAACCCTTGCCTTAGGAAGACTCCTAAGATTCCAATGATCCCCACCTCCTGAAGTTTACAATTGTGGGTAATTACCCCTCCCCTTGAGCACTGGTTGACCTTAGTGATTTGTCTCCAACAAAATAAAGGAAAGGTAATGGGATGCCACTTCCATTATTAGTTTATAAAAGATTATAACTTTTGTCTTATTTGCACACTCTCTCCTAGTTTTGATGAAGGAAATTGCTGTGTCAGAGAAACCCACATGACCAGGAACCAGCGAACTCCCACCCAGGGCCAACAGGGTATTGAGGACCTCAGGCAAACAGGCTTTGAGGCATGCATCTTGCCAACAACTGTAAGTGAATACAGAAGTGGGTCCTTCCCCAGTCACGCCTTCACATGAGAACCTAGCCTCAGCTGACACCTTAATGACAGCCTTCTGAGAGACCCTGAAGCAGAAAATCCAGATAGGCCTAGCCTGAGATTCTGACCCACAAAAATTGTCAGATGATAAATATGTGTTTTTAAGCCACTAAATTTTGGGATATCCATTACACAGCAATTCATAACTAATGCACCTCTAAATTACTGTCACTTTGGTGTAAAATGTAGCATGTCTGGGAAAGCAGGCGCCATATAGGAGCACAGCTTCCCTGACAACATCCTGGAGGTGCTGTCTTCACGCTCAAAGACGATCTTGTGTTCTCTTAGGCCAAAATGGTATCCCTGTGCTCTCATAAGCCCTGAGTAGGCTCCGGGAGGTGACGCCTACATGCCATAGGACCTCATCGCACCCTACAGCTGTATATATGTCAGGATAGTTTGGGAGCAGATGAACAAACAGGTGGAGCCAAGGTGTAGACTTTAAGGGGTTTTCTCACTTGGTGAAGGCCTGAACGTTTTCAGAGTAAGCCTTTTGTACTTTTTATGAAAACAATTCTACGTCTTAAATACAGGACCCCTGAAAAGTGTCAAATAAAGGGCCCCAGGATAAAACTGAAAAGGCCACTGTCAAGCTTCTTACAAGGGACCAGTATGGATGTAGAAGCCCAAAGAGGAAATCGGTAAGAGCTGAACTCACTTCTTCCTTTCCCAAAGCACAAGTCCCCCCTCCTGTACGCCACCACCCCACAATCCCAGTGCACTACACAGAAACACCCCCACTCTCTATTAGAACAAACGTTTATTGAGGAGGATTAATATTCTTGGTTGTGCTGAAGAAAGATTGTTCTGATCAGAGGATATGTTATTGTGAAAACTGTGAGCTTTCTCAACAAGGACTAAATGATTTCTTTAGGGAAATTTCTTCTCCCTCAAAGTGCTGGAGAAGCATTTTCTGCTTGAATAGAAGAGTCAAATGTCTGAACAGAGTACTTTCATCAGCGGTGAGGGGGGCTGCAAGGACCTGGCATACTTGATGCACACAGGTGGGCCTAGGTGATGCACGGGCTCCCTGGAGGACAGAGAAGAAGCGAGTTGGCTTGGAGTTAATAGCTGCTTCTTGAAGGCCCCAACTTTCTGGGGAATTCCGGTCCTGTGTCTGTTCTGCCTGACGCTTGTAAGACACTCTGTTCGCAGAGACGGCTTCTTGGCTACAGAACTCGATCCTGGCCCGTTTGCCGTGTGGTGTGTCAGAGGAAGCCTGATAGTTGGAGGGATGCCTCTTGTCAGGCCCTGCCTGGGCCTGGAGTTCCTCCTTCTGCTGGCTTAACTCTGAGGCCTCAGATTCATACCTACCTGCCACCTTCATGCCTAGGATCTTCCCAGTGGCAATCATGAGCTCATGAGCTTCAGGAGGCCCAGCACTCACAAGAGCAGTCAGTCACACTTTCAACTGGGTCTCGGTGCTGGCAACTTTCCTGCTTTGTGATTTTTTTCATGGCCTTGATCCACTTGATACATCGCCTCATCTTTTTTCTGAAGTACCTCTCGGGAAGCAACTGTTCACTGTTCATTCTGTGACAGAGGTGAGGAAGCACTCTCTAATTTTCTGTCCTCAACACGGTGACTCTTCTTTCTGGCTACCGATGTCCCTACCCCTGAATCCTCCCTTCTACATTTTCCTGCTTTGGAACCCTGAGGTCTCACTTTCTCTGCACTTTTTCTTTGTGGAAAATTCTTAGGCTGGCACTTACCTAAGACCAGCTTAGAGGGCCAGGACTCCTGCTGCTGCTCCGTGCTGTGTTGTCCTCCAAGTGGACATGCGGCACCTGGGACGCTCCCATATCCCCACTACAGTCACTCTGGGACTGAGTCAGTGAGGCCTTGGACGTCAAGCTGTCGGAAGTAAGGGGCATGCCAGTGGCATCCATGCTTGAGCTTGATTGTGGTCCTCCCTCTACAGTTTCAACTTTAACTCACTAAGGAGCTGTCTTTTAAGGTCTGATCGTTTAGAATCTTGGGGAGCCAGTGTTTTTGGTGAGGGCTGTTCAGTGGTCGGCACAGCTTCTACCTTACTCAAATTGACATTTGTCATTTTGGAGCTTTCCAACTCACTGGTTGTCAAGACTTCACAAGATTGGGATTGAAGAGTACACAGCTCCTCGGTGTTGAATACGCCCCTGGACAAGTTGTGCTTTGCAACATGGTCTAAATTCTTCTGCACCATCACTCTGCCCTGAGCCATTTCAGTTCCATCGCCAGGACTCACATTCTCATCCTTTGGCTCATATCCAGCTTCAGCTTGCTTTGGGGGTACCTCTGGGCCACATCTGCTGTCTAGTACAGCCGCCCTCGGTCTCACTTGAGCTATGATGCTGTGTGTAAGGGACTGGAAAGTCTGACTTCCATACGCAGCTGTCTGGATACCCTGTGCAAGCTCATGGTTGGTGTCAGAGAGTGATGCTTTCAGGGCCCTCTGTCCTTCATTGCCCATAGGTGACATGGCAGGGAGAGAATGATCCAGGGTGGGGACTGAATTTGGTATTCTCCTCCTGTTGCCATGAAAAGTTTTAGAGCTTCTCTCACGGGGGTTAGAAAACTCAGCTTTGGAATCCACCAGAGAAATATGCATGGCTGAGGAGGGAATGTCTAAATGGGGAAGAGGCCATGTTGTGGCTTCTCTCAACATACAGAATTTTATGGATTCAAGAACCCTGAGTAGTAGACCCCACCTCTGACTCATCCGAAATCTTACAATATGGGCCTCTAGCAGCCGTCGGGTATCGGGATTGAGAAAGGAAGGCTCCAGAATGGTAATCTGGCAGCAAACCCTACCCACCATTGTCTTTTTTGATTTGTGGTTTCCATTTTAGTCTGGGAACTCCCACACAAAGGCAGTGCATTGTCATCAGCCAGCCATGAACAACACACACCTGTAGGAATCCTACCCGCAGTAATCTACCAAAATTTCTTGTTCAAATGTAGTGTAAGGTCAGATTTCATTTGGTTCTGGTCTGTGTCCCTCCTTGAGACATTTAGCAATTCATTCCCTGAGTGACTCCTTGAATGACACACAGTTACTTTTTGCCTCCAAAGAAGCCCTAAGACCCTTCGCTAGGTAGCATTCTGAGACCCTTTGTGGGTGCCTTCTGGGCTCTTCTCTGGATTTACCCAAGATCCTCATCATGTTCATCCTTAGCTGGAACTCTGTGGGACCCTCTCATGAAAACTTCCTGGGAAACTCGATTCAGTCTCTGCTAGATCCCTTGGCTACTGTGGCCCTGGAGCTCAGAGAATTTTGAGCAAACATGTCTGCTTTTTTGCTGAGACATTTCTGTTCATGTACACTGAGGCTCCATCAGTGCTAGAGACTCTAGGTTTCTACAGGCATGCAGGCACCAGCATGGGATTACCTTCCTTGGACCGTGAAACTCCAGTTTCTCCTGGGGTTCACAGGTAATATGGAAATGGCCAGGAATGATGGAGCCTGGTATACTGGCATGGATTGACCGGCTAACCAATGGAAAGTTGGGGGCTTGAGGACAAATGGCTTCAGGAGATCTTGGGAACCCGGGGACTAAACCCCACAAACTTTCCTGGTGCTTCTTCAACACGTGCCATGGCACATGCTGGTTTTCAGTCAAGATAGGAGAGTCTGACTCATTCTTGGATCCTTGGAAAAACACTCCACAGTCCCTATTCGGGGGTGAAGAAGACTATGGTATGATTGGTAGGCGAGGTTGAAGGTGGGCCTGGGGGTTCACCTGAGTGAAAGGTAGCGGCTGGGATTGGGACAAGTTTTGAGGCCAGGGTCGGGAATATAAACCGGGGAGAGGAAGGCGATGGGAATGAGGGTGGAGTAGAACTTCTTGATCCTGCATTTTGACTGCGGAAGCATTACGGCATCCGTTGAATAAGACAAAGTGAGACCCTAGTGGGGAAGTACTAGTAGAAACCAGGAGAGTGGCTACTAAGGACTCACTATGCAAGGAGCGAAGACCCCAGACGAGCTGGCTATATTTCTGATACAAGTTTTCCCCCAAACACTTGAGATCGAGGAGCTGCTGACAAATGCGCAGGTGCTCTGGTTTGCCTTCAACATTCCAGCCAGTTTTGGGGGCTGTGGTGACCTGTACATCGAAGGGCTGCAGTGAATTCACTGAAGATGTCCTTTGGTATTCTGGCCACGTGTGTTTTGAAAATGGTCCCTCTTCTTTTTCTTTCTTCTCCAAAATCTGGAAAGGCATTCTCTTTTTCATTTGTCTCTCTAAGACTGCCTGTATGTTAAGGTCAAGGAAAGAAACTCCATTGGCCTCCTTGTGCCTGTTAGCAGGGTCTCCCCAGAGATGGCTTTCTGGTAGATGGAAGTAATCTTGCTCTTGCTGAAAATTAGAGTGTGATAACCCGGGGGGGAAGATGTTCTGTGCATGAGCCTGCCAACAGGAGAATCCGGAAATTGACGAGCTTAAATGACCACTACCTCTGATTATTTGGGTATAAGTGGACCATCCACCAGGGCTATTTGGAGATGAGTTCTCTGGAACAGGCTTCAAGGAGATTGAAATCGATTTAGATTGAGTCGCAGTTAAAGTGCAGTCTGGTGGTGGGGAAACAGACAGGGCTGGTGTGCATGACGAGCAAATGAATCAGTGGGATTCTTTGTCTGGGACAGACGTGGTAAGAGGTTGATGTCTTGGAAAAAGGTGGGGTCAAGAGAAAAGATGGTATTCAGAGGTAAAGTGGACTCTGCTTGGGCAATAGGACCCCCTTTCTGAATGTCATGTAGTAGGAGAGGGGTAAAGGCAGTGGGTTGGGGTGTAGAATGGCCCATGGGAATCTGGAACTCAAAGGAGGAAAAGACTCTGGTGGCAGAGAGTGACCTGGTCATGAGGATAAGAAAACCTTAGGTGAGAAAAGGGAGGGGTGGTGGGGACGGCTCAGGCAAAAGGGCTGGTTTTAGGTCTCCTGGAGGGACTGCTGTCAAGGCAGGGGATGGACAGAATGATGAGTCTGTCACAAGGGCTGTGGCAGCCAAGGGGATCACAGAGAGAGTAGCGTCTTCCAGGACCTCCAGGAACAGCAGCCGATTGACCTCAGCAGTTGTACTATTACACACCTCACAGAAGGGGTCTGGACATAACAGTTGACGAAAGTGCATGGTATCATGATGCCGGCACAGGGGGCTGCAGGAGACAGGAGGTACAAAGCTGCAGCCACGGCCAAAACAAACATAGGTGGCTCTGGCAGTTCTGGCAAAAGTAGTGCCACCCCCCATCCCGAAGGCTTTCCCATTCTGACTCTGAGGATTTTCTATCCCATGTCAGCCCCAGGCTTCCCTGAAGCCCTAGAAATTCATAGACTCTGCTAAAAAAGGTGGGGCGGGGGTGTCAGGAAAGAAGGTAATGTTTAGTCACCTTTGCAGAAGAGAAATCACCTTTCTTATCTCCTCAACTTCGTTCTGGCAAGTTCTCCAACCTGGGAAACCAGGAGATTGGTGAAGGTCGAAGCAAGAGATATTATGAGAGGCCGAGTACAGTGTCCTTTAAGAGATACCCTTGGTAGATTGGATTTGGAGAGCCCCAAGAATGAGGATATAAGATCACATAGTCAATGATAATAACAAGACTCACATAGGTGTGTTGTTATAGTGTTCACAAAGGACTTTCATATATACTATCCCACGTGATCTTGAAAAAAACTCTATGAGGGACATAGGTCAATGATTACTTTCAAGAGGAATCTGAATAGGAATGATGTCTCCAGTCTTTCACAAAGTCAGGAGACAGAAGTTCTGACTGTTGACAGTCACTTGGCCACCTTGGGCGACACCCATTGACCAGTTCCATCACTGCTTCGTGCTCAGGGATGGGCAGAACAAGGAAAACTGAGAAGGGTCTTAGCCCCTGACTGCCTTTCTCTGACACTTTTCTCTGAGGCCCTTCTTTTGTGTGAGGGAGACTATCTAGCAACTGATGTCCTCAGAGATCATGGACCAGGGGCCCCATGGAAAGGACAGAAAGGGTCACCCTTGGAGAGCTCAGGTGGAATAGGCAGAACCTTACATTTTAGTGTCCCACCTTTCCTCCTCCTCTTGGCTCTGCCCTGATGCTAGAACAAAAATGGAAGAATGAGGAGCTAGGACTCACTTGTCCGTCTCTCTTCTCTCTGGGAAACAGGGAAATTTAATATCCAGGAATGCTATGACTCTATTTTCAGTAATAGAATTTTGTGGTTCCTGCTTTTATCAATTTTTAAAGGTGATGAAATGTTTTCAATATTTGCTACTTTGAAAAACTCAAGGAAGGATTTTGTGTATGAGGTCCACACTTGATAGTCTCAGCCAGAAGTCCTTTGTTCAATGAGGACACAGACACGGAGGCCAGCAGTCACATCTGTGCTCCCTGAGGTACGACCGTGTATTGTGGGACACAGCTCAGAACCCAGTCTCTCCTCAGAGGCTTTCAGAGAATCGGCCCAACATGAAGGAAGGCTTGGTCGAGTGAGGCTTGACATGGGATGGAACTCTCGATCGAGTGCGAGTGAGCTTTGTTCTCTTTCACAGATCCCATACTCTCTAAATAACCCAATCCAGGAATACGGAATCACTGTGTTTGGGATTTTACCCAAGACCTGTCACCACATCCAGATAGTTTGTGAGCTTCGAGTGGAAATCTTAGTCATTCCTTAACCCGTAGCCCTGCCAGATCTCTTTTCCTAGAGGAGTGAATGTCTCTTCTTTAAAAATTCCCATTTTAGGTGTCTCTCTGACCCAGCCAAACTCATTTAGAAATGTGGGATGAAGAACAGGAAAGTAAAGAGTTATTCTCTGAAGGACAACTTCTGGTCCCAATTCTCACATTTAAAAAAAAGCCTGGAGTCATCACTTCAGTCTTTGAAAGAAGCAAACTGAGAATCAATGACTTTGCTTGCAGCCATAGTAGGAACCACTACCCTAAATCCTCAGAGAGTGTGAATGCACACAATCATAGCTAAGATCAGCTTACCTGGGACAGAAACCACTGGAGGCTGGGGATTGCTCTCCTTCTGTGAACACTTGAATAGACACTTTGACAAATTGCTGGAGGATGCATGTGGGCTAGCATGAGGGTAAGAAACTCCTGGCGTCACAATCTAATGGGGGCCCACGTATTCCTAAGTTTTATTACCAGGAACCCCACCTGGTTCTCACACTAAAGAGCTATGAAAACAATGCTCATGTTTCTGGCCAGGGAGTATAGGGTTTGAGAGAAAATTAACCATTTTGAAAACATTGTGAAATATTCTCAGAGTTCTCCATAACACAAGCCTACTCAGTAGGGGAAAAAGACTACCACATGGGAGAAGGTAAATTACACAACTAAGGCAGCCCATCTGGCCTTCTTGTCTCATCTATGGAGTAGGAAACAACAAACCATCTTCCAAACACTTATGAACATCACAAGTAAGGGGCACAGGCCCATTAAAAGACAGACATTTAATCATATCCCCTGCCCCAAGATCTTCCGGGTTCTCCTGGAAAAAAGGAGACAACACATAAGAACACATGGGGAATGTAAGCATAGATATGAGAAACTCTACGAATCAAAAGTAAATGTTAGAAACCAAAAACACTATGACAGATGTAGAATGCCTTTGATTGACTCATCTGAAGGTTACATATGGTCCAGGAAAGAACAACTGAGTTTGAAGATATGGCAGTAGAAATGTTCCATGCTGAAAATCAAAGAGAAAAAGAATTTTTAACACTAAAATCTAGAATACCCAAACATTATAGAAGCTCTGAGAACACCAAGCAGGGAATTACTAAAAAAATAAAATAAAATAAAATAAAAATAAACTATACCTGGACATATCATTTTCAAACTGTAGGAAAGCAAAAGATAAAATATTTAAAGAATTCAGAAGAAAATAAACACCCCACCTCTAGGAAAAAAGATAAGAATTACGACTATTGTCATAAGCCATACAGGTAAGAGATTGGAGTGAAATATTTAGTGTTGCAATTTAGTTTGAAAGAAAAACCACCAATCAAGAATTTTATATGTAGTGAAATTATCCTTCAAAAATGAAAGAGAATTAGGAAGTCAGAGAAAGAAAAGCTGAGGAAATTCAGCAGCAGCAGACCTGCCCTGCAGAATGTTAAAAGAAGTTCTTCAGGGAGAAAGAAAATACTCAGATCTACAAAAGGTGAAGGAAGATAAAATAAAACTGTTCTTAGTCTTATTCTCAATTGACCCAAGAATAATAACAATAATGTGTTGGGTGATTATAGTATATGGATAAGTGAATGACATCAGTGTTACAACTGACAGGAGGAATTGGAAATTCCTGCACTACCTATTAAGTGGTATAGTATTATATGAAATTTGTACATGCATGTTACAAACTCTAGGGCAACCATTAAAATAATTTTTGTAGAAGGGCTTGGGTGATTCAGTTGGTGAAGCATCCGGAAGATCGGAAGGTCTGAAGATCAAGTTCTTCATCGAGCTGTGCACTGAGCATAGAGCCTGCTTGAGATTCAGTCTCTCTCTTCCCTCCCCCTACTTGTGTGTGCTTTTTCTCTCTCTTAAGTAATAGAAAATGTTTTTTAACACACAGTAATTGTGCAAAAAAAAAAAAAAGGTGAGAAAGTGGAATCATATATAATGCTTGCTGAACACCAAACACACTAAATGAAAATTACACTGAATGAAATTTACAATAATTTACACAAAATGAAAATTAAAATACAACTTAATCAGGGTGCTTGGGTGGCTCAGGTGGTTAAGTGACTGCCTTCAGCTCAGATCATGGGCTCATGGCTTGTGAATTTCAGCCCGGAGTAAGGCTCTGTGATGACAGCACAGAGCCAAGAACCTGCTTTGGATTCTGTGTCTCCCTCTATCTGTCCCTCCCCCACTAGAGCGCGCTTACTCTCTCTCTCTGTGTCTCTATCTCTGTCTCTGTCTCTCTCTCAAAAATAAACATTAAAAAAATTTTAATACGGCTTAATGTGTAAGATTCAGCAAAAGCAGTAGTTGGAAGTTGATAGCTTGGAATGCATCTATTTGTAAAGGAAGATTTATTATCTCTGACAGACTCTACTCTATTTACCTGATTGATGTCTCTGTGCTTCCAGAATATTGGCAAACACGGATTCCTCTTTAGGTAACAGCATCAGAAGAAGGACCCCACCCCACTCAGGAGGGCAAGGATGGGGATAGCTAGCAAGTTCAATTGGAGTTCAGCCATGGTGCAGTAAGGCCTCTCAGACAAAGATGGTTCACAGCATTGGAAAGGTATTGCTGCCTCGGGCAGCTGGGCATTGAGAGTACATGTTGTAGACTAGAGTTCCAGGCCCACATCACAGAGCTTTAGTACAGACACCAAAGGTTCTTGAGGGTAGGGGAGGGGACAACACAGGAAAGAGAAACCCACATGCAACTCCTCCCCCATCGTCCAGCCCAGCAAATCTGTCCATCCTTCCATGATCTCTTAGGTGCCTTAACTTACCTTCCAACTCCACCTATTCACCATTTCATATATTTACCTCAGTGACATCATCATATTCCACCTGTTTCCCTGATATTACCTGAGACCCTTTTTACTGCTTGGTGATCTCCTTTGGGACCCCACATTGTCGCCGAAGGTTTGCTATGCCCAGAGATCTACATCCCCAACATCTACTCTGCCTTCAGCTGCAGTTTTCTCCAGTAGTGCATTTTTACTTTTATGAACTGAGAAATATACTGAGAGGCAGCCCTACCCCCCATATTTCCTCAAAAGAATCCACACTCACCAAAGAGCATAAGAGAGCAGAGTAGCCTCTACCAAAGAACAGAAAGCATGGCAAAGAGGGACACGGGGGCATGGCACCCCATGGACCTGTGGCAAACAACTTAAAATCCTTTAGTAATTCTTTTATTTCCCCATACCCCTCTTAGGCTATTCATGCCCTAGAGGGTCTCTTCTACCCATACGGTGTCACGGTGTCTCACCCTGAGGCTCCCTCTTCTCTCTGCCTAATGCCACCTCTCCCCTCAACATTTGTATTTTTTTTTTTTTATTTTTTAAACTTTATTTTGAGTCACAGAGGGCTTGTGAGCATGAGCAGGGGAAGGGTAGAGAAGAAGAGAGAGAATCCCAAGCAGCCTCCAGCCTGATGGGGGCCTCGATCTCATGAGCCACAAGAGCATGACCTGTGCTGAAATCAAGAGTCGGACCAACTGGTTGGCCTGAGCCACCCAGGCGCCCCTCCCCACAATTTTAATTATTCCTTTGTTACAGAGCGGTAATGTTGAATCACAGCCCACAGGACCAAACTCATCTTAATCTAGGAAGCGGGCTTCTCTTTAGCATAACGTCTCATGAGCACAATTGTAATTATATGTAACAATACCATTTGGAGTATTTTGAATCACACCTGTGGTTACTTCTTCCATGAAAAGTTTCATTAGTTTTTCCCAGCATAATTGTTAACGTTTCACCAAAATACCTATTGACATCTCCATCCATTTTTTAACAATAATGTCATTCTTGTTCATGGTGTATATGTATTCATCTCCCCATGCTAGCTAGTCATTTAATAGTTGTACCCCTTACAACTAGCTTCATTATTTATATTACAGACTGTTGAAATTAAGCCCTATATCATCTCCTGATTTGACTTGCCTGCATTCCGTCTCTGATGAATCAGTCTTGGCCACAGACACCCAATTCTTTCCCTCTGATATGAGGAGGGTTTATCAGTAATGGTAACTCCTTCCTTTACCTCTCTTCTCCTGCACCCACAGCTTCACCATTGTCTCTACCCAGAAGGAAGGTGCACTTCAAGCTCAGCCCGCCTGGGGCACATACCTTCCCTTGACTGCAGGAGGTTTCTCTGTTAGGGAAAATCCCTGCACATATCTTTGCATCACTAGTATTTCTTTTTAATAGAAAGGGTGGTCCTGACGGTCCCTAAGGCTCCTAGGACTCACTCACAACTATAACAATATCCTTTAACATCCTGCAAGATCAGTTCCAACAAAAAAAAAGTTTCTAGGTGAGGAGGGGTTATAAATATGGCACATCGGATATAGTATTCAAAAATGGGCCCTTATTATAAAAAAGCCTAAGAAACTGACCCAGATTAAAGGAAACTAGAGAGACACAGCAACTATGTGTAGTATGTGATTCTAGACCGAATCCTGTAAAGGAAGTTTAAGAAAAACTACACAAAGGACGTTACTTGATTTAAATCCACAAATTTGGGGGCACCAGGATGGCTCAGTGGGTTAAGCATCTGAGTCTTGATTTAGGCTCAGGTCATCATCTCACAGTTTCTGGGATCAAGTACCCCCTGGGGCTCTGCGCGGATGTCTCAGGTCCTACTTCGGATCCTCTCTCTCCTGCTCTCTATGCCCCTCCCCTGCCACATGCACATGCACTCTCTCTTCAAAATAAACTTAAAAACATAAAGTGACAAAAATGGAATATGAATGCGAAATTAAAAACTTTATGTCAATGTTAAACTGTTATCACTGCGATAACTGTGCTGTAAGAGAAACTTTTCTTAAGAATACACAGTGAAGGGGCGCCTGGGTGGCTCAGTTGTCTAATCGTCCAACTTCATCTCAGGTAGTGAACTCGCGGGCAGTGAATTCGAGTCCCATGTCGGGCTCTGTGCTGACAGCTCAGAGCCTGGAACCTGCTTTGTATTCTGTGTCTCCCTCTCTCCCTGCTCTTCCCCTACTTGCACACTCTTTCTCTCTCAGGACTAAATAAACGTTAAAATTAAAAAAAAACAAAAAGAATTACACAGTGAAATATTGAGGGCGAAAGTACATGATGCATGGAATATATTCTCAAACGTTCAAGAACATATGTATGTTTTTCACACATGTATCTGTGTGTTCGTGTGGAGAGAGAAGAGAAAGGAGGAAAGCAGACAGAAATTGTAAATAGTTCAAACTGTTAGTAGGTAAATCTGGGTAAAGGGTATATGGCTGTACCATCTATGCGACTTCTCCACAATTTATTTTCAAATATATATACTTTAAAAATGAATTTAACCCAACCTTTGAGATTTCTGGCTTTGATTCCAGAAGCTGCTGCCGCCACCATACCCAGACCCCAGAAGTGCGCAATGCCAACTTTAAAACAGTTGTCTCGAGCTCTGTCCCAGACGAGAACCCTGGGATGGTCTGCACATATGAAGCATGCTAACATTTCACCAAGGTGTTAACAAAATACTGGCAAAGAACAACCCCATTCAAAACCAAAAAAAGAAACAATATTTTAGAAATTATACACAATATAAAACAAACAAAAAGAACAAAACGTCATCATGTATACTACTTGCAACCCCTAACGTCTTTTTTATCTAGTGCTTCCAGGTTATTGTCTTCTGGGTTCTGCGGTGTGAATTGGTTTGCTAGCACCTCATTTGCTCTGCTAGTCAGTTACTGCTCCTCCACCAGATTCCCATCTTCCAAAAATGTGTTGACATCTTTTTCCTTACCCGCTCCCCTTTTTTGTCATCCGTAAGTACTTCTTTTCCACAGCTTTATTGAAATATATTTCACATACCATATAATTCACCCATTTGACGTGGATAAGTCCGTGATTTTCAGTATATGCACAGACATGTGCATCACAATTCTAAAACATTTCCATGACTTCAGAGAAAACCACCTGCAACCTTTTGCCTATCATTCCCCTGTCCCCTCAGCCCCCCTCCACCCCACCTCCAGGCCCCAGCTCTAGGCTGAATCTACTTTCTGTCTCCCGATTTCCCTATTCTGGACATTTCATGTGAATGGAATCATGTGTGGTCATTTCTGTCTGGCTTCTTTCACTGAACATGTTTTCAAGGTTCATCCATGTTGTGGCATGTATTGGTCTTTTTATTGCCAAAAAATACATCGTGTGGGTATGTCCTGTTTTATTTACCCATTTATCAGTTGATGCATGTTTGTGTTGTTTCCATCTGGTGACGTTATGAATAATATAGCTGTGAACATTTGTATACAAGTTTTTGTGTAGACCTCTGTTTTCAGTGCTCTCGAGTAGACACCTAGGAGTCATCTGCTGGGTTATATGATAACTGGATGTTTAACATTTTGAGCAACTGCCAGACTGTTTTCCAAAACAGCTGCAATAGTTTCCATTCCCACCAGCATCATATGGGGTTCTAAATTCTCCACAGTCCCACCAACACTTGGATTATCTTTTTGATTCTAGCCATCCTTGTGGGTGTGAAGTGCTGTGAAATACTGGTTTTGATTTGCATTTCCCTGATGGCTAATGGCATCGAGCAGTTTTTCATCTAATCTTTTACTTTTAATGGCCTTTGGGGAAAGAGAGGAGTGTTTGATCTACTGTGTTTAACTTGAAACACAATAGTTCGTTTTAAAAGTGGCGGGAAAAGTTTTTCTTCTAAATATTTGAAAACACATAGAGCAGTGTTGAGTCTTTATCAACATGTATAGTGTTCTTCTATACTTTTTGCATGTTATACTTACTGTGTGATGAAGGGACAGTGAGATCGTGCCCTGAATTTGCTCTGTAAGATTACTTCTCATGTGGAGGTGAGGAATTCACTCAAAGGGCTCCTCAGGGTTGACTGCAAGGCAGAGCAGAAGTGATTGCCAAAGTGCCTATAAGCTCAGTGCTTTTTTGTCACCAATGCTGCATACATCTATTGTGAATAAGTATGTTCCACAGGTGATAAATATCAAAGAAATGTGAGAGCTTTGGCATGGGCACATAGCATATGTCTTAGAGATGGATGGCGAGATGTTTATTTGTTTATGTTTGTTTATTTTGAGAGACAGAGAGAGAGAGAGAGCACGAGGGGGGAGAGCAGAGAGGGAGGGAGGAGGAGGAGCAGAGAGAATCCCAAGCAGGCTCCACACCAGCAACACAGTGTGTGAGGCTGATGTGAGGCTGGAACTCGTGAACCTGAGATTTTTACCTGATCCTAAACCAAGAGTCAGATGCTTAACCGACTGAGGAGCCCCTAGATGGGAAGATCTTACAAGGGGCTTTTGCACTTTAATCGTAATCACACCTGCCAGATGATAATGGTGCAACTTGGGTGAGGGGCGTGTGGGAAGTTCTATTGTTCTAGCTGCTCTTGTGCATGTTTAAACATTTCTGTAGTAAAAAAGCTGAAAAAAGTAAAAGAGGGAAAGGAGCAGGAGGAGACCTGGCAAGGGAGGCTCAGTCCCATCAAGACTAGAATACAGGGATCTCTCAATAAAGAGTATTTCCTTCGACACTGGGAAGGAAGGAAGAATGGGGAAATATTGTTGGAAGGTTTCGCTGTGTTGTGTTCTGATGAAGAGCTCCCATTTCATGGCTTTCTAGCTCCTCTGTGAACTGTGGTCCAGCACATCTGCGGGGAAAATGAAGAGGGCCTAAGTTGAGGAAAGTGAAGGAAATTTAAAATAGATCTGAGTAGAATTGGCAAGAGAACAGATGAAGGAAATAGTGACCTCGCTCCAATTCTTTTGTTTACATGTAAGCCTGGGATAAGTATTTGTGAGATGAATGAATGATTTGCAAGTAGTGCTGGGACTGAATTTCTTGTGCCATCAATAGACTCAATTGTGATATTTCCAATAGCGATCAGTAACTTGGAGAAAGGTATTTCTAGAAAAAGCAGAGAGACGAGAATTTGCCAGACAAGAAGGACTGAAGGGGATTGGATGGGGCCCATTTGTACTGGAGGTTTTTATTTAAAAATTTTTAATGTTTATTTATTTCGAGAGAGACACGGGGAGAACACAAGTGGGGGAGAGGCAGAGAAGGAGAGACAGAATCCCAAGCAGGTTCTGTGCAGAGCCTGTGCGAGATCATGACCTGAGCGAAGAGCAAGAGTCAGCCGCTAAAATGACTGAGCCACCCAGTCAACCCTGTTTTTTTAATTTTTTTTAATGGTTATTTTTCAGGAAGAGAGGGAGAAACACTGAGTGTGAGCTGACGAAGGGGCAGAGAGAGAGACGGAGACACAGAATCCCAAGCAGGCTCCAGGCTCTGGGCTGTTAGCACCGAGCCCCACGTGGGGCTGAAACTCACGGACCACGAGATCATGACCTGAGCCGAAGCTGGACGCTTACCCGACTGAGCCACCCAGGTGCCCCTGGAGCTTTTTAAATGTTGGTTACCTGATAGATGATCAGGAAGACAAGGCCTTGGAATATAGACAACAAGTAGAAAAATGAATGATGTGGAGTTGGTACCAGGGGGCATATAAGTCGGAAGGATAGGAGGAGGAGGTAAAAGGACAGAATGTCAGACTATAATATTCCTGATGGCAGAAGTATTCCCAGTATTAAGATCTACAGGGTGTCAGTAACTGCACCGGATGGGCAGTAAAGGACTCTAAAATGAGATTATGTAGAAACTGGGACACTGGGTTATTGGCTGATCTATCCACATAGATGTTACAACCTCCAGTACTTTCTCTTCATGTTGCCTGCCCTGGGCCCCATCTCACCTATTGTCTCTCTCGGGACCTCCACAGAATCAGACTCTGCATTCGTTCTGTGACCTTAATGTTCAGATACTGTAGGGTCAATGGCATGACCCTTGACCAGAAGGATACCACATTTGTATCTTCTTGTTCAAAGAGGGCGTCAATGGTTTTTTAACACTGAACATTCACTAGGACACTCACTCCATTTTTGAGTTCCAGCCTCATGTGGCATCGCCTTCCCTCCAGAATCCTATTGTAAGCGTGGGAGAGTCCTATTGTAAGGGTGGGTAGGTGTGCTGTCTTGGCCAAAAAAAAAAACCAAAAAACAAAAAACAGCATTCCATGGAAAAGCCCCCAATTATCTGTATGCTGGTGCACCGTGTAGAACTCACCTCTGGTTCATAAATTGCAGGTCTTCTGGAGGAGATCTACCTTGGCTCCACTAAGGCCATGAATATCAAAGGTGGTACCTCCATCGTAATGGGAGAACTGTCCACACTAAAGGCAAGATCTTGTATATTGCCATCAAGTGTGGAACTTTTGACATGGAAACCCCCATGTCAAGTTTAACATGACCCACACGACAGATGCTTAAGCAGCATGTATGCTGTTCCTCGACCCTACCCCAACCAGCCCAGACACTCCCATTCAGAGTTCACCCACCTGTGGGATCCTCTGGTAACTGGAAGCCACTGTAACACTAGCAGGCAAGAAGGAAACAGTGGCTTAATCATTATGTTCTGAAAACCATACCTGTCTTTGATCCTCCTCAGATAGAGAAGACTTACTCTAAAAGGTATAAAGCGTTCAAAGAGGGTAAAGGAGAGAGCTGCTAAGAGGCAGCAGAACAGAGCCCATCTCCTCAAATTTCATCAGAGAAGAAATGGGCTTGGACTACATGGTCCCCCAAGAGATCCCCCTCAACAGGGGGACTGGTCACCTTGAACCAACACAGTACACAGAACAGACATCACTGTTAGAGGAATGTTTATTGGGGAGAATCAAAGGGATTATTTTGTGGGATTCAGGCTGCGAAATTTCCCCCTCTCGAAATTCTGGACAAGGGTTTTCTGTCTAAATGATAGACACAGATCTCCAAATACCGTGCCTTTAGCACTGGTGAGAGTGGCTGGAGGCCCCTGGCCAGCTTGATGCCTGCAGGTGCAGTGTGGGTGGGGCACAGGCTCCCTGTGGGACACAGACAGGCGATGGTTCTGACACAGCAGCTGGCCCTTAAGTGCCACAGCTTCCTGGGGGTGTCTGCCCTTGTCCCTGATCTGTCTAATACTTGGAGAATGGCTGTGGCCCACAAAGACAGCTTGTTGGTGACAGGACTTGGTATTTCTCTCTTTACAGGAGGGAGCCCTGTAGCTGAGAGGAGGCCCCTGGGCAGGCTGTGCCTGGGCCTGCACTTGTGCTTCCTTCCGAGTTTTCCCAAACTTGGCTGAGGACAGAAGGGGCTGTTGAGGACAGGCGCTATCTGTAGCATGCCGGTGCCCCATCTTCTCTTCTAAGAACTTCCCACCATCTTTCCTGAGTTTCTGAGCTTCGGTCCTCCCAGTAAAGGCAGCTCTACCTTGAACCATGCCTCTGCTTTGCACACATGGCAGGATGCCCTTTTCCTGGGAGTTTTCTTGTCTTTTGCACTTTCTGCCAGGATTAAGCCATTGTAAAATAGCCTTCACTTTTTTTCTAAAAAGGCTTTCACGGGGAGGCTGACCTTTCTGTGATAGGGTGCGGGAGGATTGGCTCCCAGGCTTCTCCGCCAGTGCCACGTCCCGAGGAGGGCAACTCTTCCTTACAGGCTGGGATGTCCCCAACCCTGCATCCCCTCCACCAAACTCTTGTGCTTTGGAACACGGAGGGCTCACTGTCTCTGTAGCTGGTGGGAGATTCTTGTGCTGGTGCTTCCTTAAGACATGCTTAGGGACCCAAGTATCCTGCTGCTGTTCCGTGCTAATTCCTGTGTCCTGCACACGGACGTGAAGCACCTGGGAAGCTCCCATGTCCCCACTGGAGTCCTCCTGGTCATGAGTCAGGGAGGCCTTGGAAGTCGAGGGGGGCAGGTCGTTGTCTTTGCTCTGGGCCCACCTCTGCTGTCTTTGCTCCAATTTAAGCTTTAATTCCTTATACAGCCGTTCTGTTAAATTAGGATCCTGGGGAATTGATGTGTTTGCTGGGTGGCTTTTAATGGTCACAGTACGTTTGTCCTCATTTACATTCACATTTATCATTTGGGGGCTTCCTGGCTGGCTGGTTGTCAAGATATCTCTAGGTTTTGATTGACGCCCATCTGGCTCCTCAACCCTGAATGACTCCCTGGACACTTTGGGCACAGAAACAGGTTCTGGATTCACCACCATCTTGCCCTGTTGCATCTTGACTCTATCACTGGGATTTACGGTCTTATCCTTTGGCTCATGCCTGGTGCCAGCTTGCCTTGCGGGCTGCTTTGAGGGCCATCTGTTGGCTGGTACAGTCTGTGTCTGGCTTGCTTTGCCTATGCTGCTCTGTCTGATAGGTTGAAGAGTCTGTCTGCCATCCTTCATTTCCTGAACTTCCTCTGCAAGCCCATGGTTGATAGGATGCGGTGATTTTGCTGGGATTCCCTGTCCTTCCTTGCCCACAGTTGAGGTGGCAGGGAGAGAATGATCCAGGATGGGGGCTGAATTTGCTGTTCCCACTTTGTCTCCATGGAGAGATTTAGAGCTTCCTCTAAGGGACTTGAAGTCCCCAGATTTTGAGTTGGACCCAGAAATCAGGTTGGTTGAGCAGGCCAGGTTCGAATGGGATAAGGACTGGGATGGGGCCTCTTTCAATTTAAAGATAGCTATGGATTCAAGGTCCTTAGGGGGAAGGCCCTCTACCATTCTGTGATGGCATTGTTTAATATGGGACTCCGGCATCTGCTGTGCATTGGATTCAATGAAGGAAAGCTCCCGGGAGGTATTCAGGCAATATTCCCCACCCACTGATGGTGGCAGAACTCTCTGTTGTATTTCAGTGTGGGATTTCTCAGGATGAAGCAATGTCTGACTCATAGTATGCCATGAACTATGCACGGTCCCGGGGAGCTGACCCTCATTGATTTCCTCCAACTTTTTGCTCAGATGTATTCTGAGGACATTTTCAAGTTGCCTTTGGCCTAGTCTCTCCACAGATGCCCTTGATGTATTCTCGGGTGGGCTCATAAGTTCTTCCTCAGCATGATACCCCATATCCTTATCTGAAGAGCTCTCTGGGTCACTCAACAGATGATCTTTTGGCCCATTCTCTGGGTTGTTTCCCAGATCCTTCCCAAAGGGGTCCTCTAGCTGAAGCATTTCTGAGTCCCCCTCATGGAAGCTTTCAGGTTGGCTCAACCCAACATTTAGAGTGTTGCTACTCTGACTCTTAGAGGTCTGTTGGAGTCTACGATAGTGCCCCACCTCAGGTATGTTTGAAAAATTCTTCGGAGGCCTCATCAGTGATAGAGACTCATGGATCCTGCGGGGAAGGCCCCACCGGTGCTGGATGAGCCTCTTTCGGAGGTGATGCTCTAGTTTCTTACGAAGCTCATCACTGAGAGGAAACTGTCCAGGAAGGATAGAGACTGCACCATGGGCCTGGAAGGCCCGGCGGTTAGACAAGTTAGGAGCCGAAGGACAAAAGGCCTCATGGGATCTTTGAACCACAGCGGGTAAACCCCACAAACTTGCCTGTTGCTTCTGCAAAACATTCCATTCTAGGTCTTGAATTTCAGAGGGGATGAGAGACTCCAACTCATTCTGGGGTCTATGAAAACACACTCCACAGCTCTTAATCTGGGGTAGAGGACTAGATGGCAGGATTGGGAGTGGGGACTGAAGGTAGGTCTCAGGCTGGACTTGAGTGGGAGGTAGGGGCTGGGGTTGAGGCTGGGGTTGAGGCTGGATCTCAGGCAGGGCCTGAGGAAGTGGAGGGGGAAGTCCTGGGGATTCCTGGTCTGTGGAGGTAGAGATTCTATTGAAAATAAAGGTTGAGGAACAATCCTCTGAGACATGGGCAACAGGGGGCAAAGACTCAGTATCCAGAGTTGGGAGACCCCAGAAGAGCTGCAAAGGTGTTGGCTGTAAATGGACCTCTACCAAGGTTGTAGGATAGGGGGGCTGCTGATGCACATGTAGCTCCTTTGATTTGTCTTTGCTGTTCCAGAAAGGAAGGGAGGCTGCTAAGTCAGGCTGGGCAGCAACTGACTCTGACATTTTTCCCAAAGAATTTAGTGTGTAGTCTGGCCTGAGTTGTTTTGGAAAAGAACCCTTCTTTCCCTTCCATATCAAGAAATCACTCCTCTTTTGGACTTGTTTCTCCAGAAGTGCCAGGACTTCAGGGCTGAGGAAAGACAGGCTGCCAGGCTCTACAACGTAGGGCACAGGGTCTCCCCTGGAAGAAGCCTCAGAACGGAGGGCAAGAATCTCTTGGCTGAAATCACATTGAGCCAAGGTAGAAGGGAAGAAGTCTTTGGCATGAGTTTTGCACCAAGAGAAGTCTGAGACACACAAGCTTGCATGGTCAGTGCCTGTGGTTGTTGGGATATGAGTGGACAATCCAACAGGGCCATCTGGAGATGAGTTCTCCGGAACAGGCTTCAAGGTGATGGAAACTGATTTAGATTGAGCCACAGTTAAAGTGCTGTCTGGTGGTGGTGAAGCAGACAGGGTTGGTGGTGCATGATGACAAGCACAGGTCTCAGTGGGATTCTTTGTCTGGGACAACTCCGATAAGGAGTTGACATCTTGGGAAACGGGGGAGTCAAGAGAGAAGATGGTATTTAGAGACAATTTGGCCTCTGGTTGAACAACAGGGTCCACTGTCTGAGCATCACATGGTGGGAGAGGGGAAACGGCAAGGGGTTGGGGTGGGAAATGGTCCTCAGGGAAATCAGATTCCAAGGGAGGACAAGGCTGTGGTGGCCAAGAGTGATCCGGTGGTGAGAGTGGAACATAGTCAGCCAAGGGGGTCATTGGGTTAGGTGGGAAGGTGGAGGCAAGTGGCAGGGAAGGCTCAGGCAGAGAAGCTGATATTAGGTCTCCTGGAGGGTCTGCTGAGAAGGCAGGGGATGAAGTGAACAATGAGTCAGTCACAGGAGCTGTGGACCCCAAGGGAGTAGCATCTTCGAGGGCCTCTGGGTACAGCATCCGATTGATCTCAGCAGTTGTGTTATTACACACCTCACAGAAGGGGTCTGGACATAACAGTTGACGAAAGTGGATTGTATCACGTTGCCGGCCTAGGGGGCTGCAGGAGACAGGAGGTACAAAGCTGCAGCCAGGGCCAGAACAAGGGAAGGAGCCCCTGCTGACCTGCCAAGGGAGGGGCCACCTGAAGCCTGCTGCTCCTTCACAATGCCCCACATTTATGACTTCATAATACACTCAGTAACCTTCACCCCAGGGCCCTCATTCACGTACCCATTCCTATGGCTACCCCCCTCCCATGACTGGCAGGTTGCACTGAATTCATACAATTGCATAAATCATGCTCTAGGAGGGATCAGGATAGAAGGGGAAAGAGTAGTCACCTCCTTATATTACACATCAGCGTCCTTATCTCTTCCTCTTCTCTCTGAAGGCATTTCCAACCTGGGAAACCAGGAGAGTGGGTTATATGTAGTGAAGGTGGAAACACAGGTATTATACAGGAGTCCCTTTGTGACACACCCTTGCGATATTAGATTCTGGATGCCCCAATAATCGGTAGATGAGGTCAAATGGTCAATGATGTGACACATGGTATAGCATTAAAGTATTTCATTTACATTACATCATGTGATGCTCAAACCACCTCTGTGAAGCACAGAAGTCAGTGCTTACCTCAGGGAGGAATCCTGAGTATCCGTGACGTCACAGGTCTTGCACAAAATCAGGAGACAGAAGTTCTGACTCCTGACATCTCACACGGCCACCACTGGGCAACAACCATTGATTGCCCAGGTCCACCATGGCTCCACACTCAGGGCTGGGCAGAGCAAGGAATCTAAGGGCCTCCAGTTCTGAGTGTTCTGAGGCCTCCATTTTCAGGGGGGCACTGTGTCTAGTAGCTGACATCCTCAGAAATCATGGAACTGGAACCTCATGGAAAGGACAGGAAGGGTCACCCTTGGAGAGCTCATGTGGAACAAGCAGAACCTTACCTTTCAGTGTACCGCCTTTCCTCCTCCTCTTGGCTCTGCCCTGACGCTAGAATGAAAATCAAAGAATGAGGAGCTTGGGACTCATCTCTCACTCTGCTCTCAGAAATGGAGACATTCTTGGGGTGCCTGGGTGGCTCAGACAGTTAAGTGTTTGACACTTGATTTCGGCTCAGGTCATGATCTCTGTTCACTGGTCTCCAGTGAATTCAAGGTCCCCATCTGTGCTGTCAGAACAGAGACTGCTTGGGATTCTCTCTCTCCCTCTCTCTGCTCCTCCTGGGGCCACCCTCTGTGTGTGTGTGTGTGTGTGTGTGTGTGTGTGTGCCCGCGCGCGCGCACGTGCGCATGTGTATACTTTCTAACTTAAGGAAAAAAAACAGAAACTGAGGACCAAGTGTCACATCAGTGCTCCATCAGGTAGGACCCTGTATCCTGGGACAGAGCTTGGACCCTAGTCTCTGCTCAGTGTGTCTCAGAGGCTTAGCACTCTTCTCCTGATCAGCCCAACATGAAGGCTCGGTCGAGTGAAATCTTACATGAGAACGTGACCCATGATCAAGTGCTGGGGAACCTTGTTCTCTTACACACATCCCATACTCTCTAAACCCAAACTAAGACTACAAAATCCTTATGTTTGGGATTTTATCCAAGACCCGCCACCACAGCCAGATAAGTACTAAACCTTAGTACTTTCTTAACCCTTAGCCCTGCCAGATCTCTCCTCCTAGAGGAGTGAATGTCTCTTCTTTTAGACTTCCCATTTTAGTTGTGTCTAATCCTACCAAACTCATTTTAAAATTTGGGACTAGAAGTAGAAACAATACGAATGTCTGTTCAGGACTCCCCCAGGATTCCTTACCTTTTGGATGGGTTTGGTGTTCCCAGTTGGAAATGGAATCCCCATCAGGTAGCACAGGAACAGAAGAAGCAACCCCAACCCATACAAGAAGGTGAAGTTGGGGTCAGTCTCGAAGCATGTTGAGCCAAAGCACAACATGGTTCAGTAGCACTATTCTGAAATGAGAGAATCACAAAGCTGCCTATAGGTAACTGAATCGCAAGGCTGCCTATAGGTAACTGAGCTGCGAGTGTGCCGATGCCTGACTATATAACTCTCCAGGCTTACATCACAGAGCACTGAAAAGTCACAAAAGGTTTCTGAGGGTTGGTGGAGGGGACAATTGGAGAGGGTGTGCCCCAAGCCCCTCCCCACCTACCAGCCCAGAAGGTCCCTCCACCTCTCCTCCTGCAGGTCCCTCTGCCCTACCCTGCCATCCTCTGTTTTTCTACCTCATCTTTTCATCATATTGATGAGGGAGCATGAGGCTGGCTGAGGGGCCAAGCACAAGCTAGCACACAGTCCCCTACCTGCCAACTGTGGACAATGTGTGATATTCCTTAGATAACTCCAGGCTACTCAAAACCAAGAAAGGACAAAAAACAAATGGCTGAACTGATAAAGAGTCTCCACCAGTTCACCAGAAAAAGGCAATCCTGTCAACAGCCTAATGTCCAGGAACCCCCTACTGTCTTAATGTTAATGCTTTGCCTGAGGGAAAAACAACCTTATCCTGACTATAGCCAGGCCTCCAATTATCTGAGTCTTTAGACTATGAAAATCCCTTTAGGAACTCTCTCTTGACTTTGTCTCCCCCTACTCCATAAAAGTATCCCCCAACACTTATAGTCCAGCTCTTTCTGCCCATGGGTCCTGTCCCTGTGCTTTAATAAAACCACCTTTTTGTACCAAAGACATCTTCAAGAATTCTTTCTTGGCCATCGGCTCCAGACCGTCCCCCCACCGTCACCTCAAAACTTCATCATTTCGTCCCCAGCATGGCACATTGAGTCTTTTCATTGGGACTCTGAGACGGTGCAAATTCAGTGAGTATACTCTCTTTTCTTCCTTTACTCTTATTTCAGGGGCTTTCCAAGAAATATGGTCTTATTGGAACACTTTCATATTGATTTCTCAGGCTGCAATTCTCTAACCCATGGCTACTCTACGGGGAGAAGAAAGCCTGCCTTTTGGCTGGAAGTTAGTACCCTGGCTAGCATGGTAATAAGACTCAGAAACTTGATCCCCTCTCTTTATTCTTGTCCTTTATACAAAGTTGTCTGTCTTGGGCATGGGACAGCCACCTAAATAACCAGGACAGCTGCCAATCTTAAGACTTTCATGTGAGGTTTCCTCCTCATTGGTCTAATGTGATCCCCTCCACATCTCTGGTCTAGCAGCTTCACGCTGGGAGACCTCCACTGGGAGCCAGCCAAATCAGTACCTGATTGAATTAAAACCCAGTCAGGGACCGTTTTCTAGGGAGTTGGCTGTAAAGGCTATGTGTGTTGGCATGTCACTTAGATCATGATGGATTCCTATCTTTACTGTTTTCAGTCAATATCCTCTACTAACTACTTAAAATACAAAATGGGGTAGCTCTCCCCCACCCCGTAAATTTTCTCGTGTTTTTCATGGGCTAAAAATCTTAGGTTTTTCAAGAAACTAAAGCATGGCCTCCACAACATGCTCATCACAGACTAGGTAATCAAGGCATGGCCATCAGGGCATATTCTTCAAGGCATGGCCTTTTAGGGCACTGCTTTCAAGGTACATTATTTTGGTCCCTACAACAGGCACCCGTCTGTAATCTAGAATGCAATGGGGAAGCAGTGGGATGGTAGCATTCCCCCTTCAGGAGTCCTTGGTTGGCTGATTGGTGGTCATAGCAACTTCAAGAAACACCTCCGGTCACTTTGACACCAGGAACCTTTGACATATCCTGCACAAGGGATGCCACCTGGGAGATGGGGGTCATTCTCAGGGATAATGGACCTTCTCTCTCTTTTCTACTTTTCTCCTAAAGAGAAGCATAGGAGCTTCTTCTTTCATCCCCAAAAATCTCCCTTCAGATGCCTTTTGGCCCTCTAGAAACTGTGATATCATGACCTGAGCTGAAGTGGGACGTTTAACCAACTGAGCCACCCAGGCGCCCCAAAGAGCCTTCAAAATTTAAAGGAATGAGGGATTGATGGTACACCTGTTTTTAGGGGGTTTTTTGTTGTTGTTGTTGACAGCACTGAAATTACCTCCACTGATATTTAGTAGGGGAGGTTCACAGCTAACATCAAATACAGATAATTTGCCAATGTCTATGCTAACATCAATTATAAATCATTTGCCAACACTTAAGCATTTTACTTGCAGCAACCTCAAAATCACCCTATGATGCAAGCAGTTTTCACAATCACCCATTGATGTAAGCAGGACAGGTATCTACTGCCCCTTTTATCAAAGAACAAAACTGAAGCTAAGAGAGGGTAAATGACTTCTCAAGATCACCTAGCTAGAAAATAGCAGAGCCCTGACAATGAAATCCCCAATGTTCTCAACACCTCTTTTAAACATTAAGTGACTTCTTAAAATAAAGAGTCACCCTAGTCCTACAATTAAAGCAGTTGTGTGGCTGTGAATATTTACTTTGTGTATTAAATGCTAGAAGAAAATTTTTGTTGTTGTTGTTATTCTATCATCCCCTTAGGTACTTTTTCCTTTTCATTCGTGGCACCAAAGTCTTTATAGGTTTCTTCTATTGCCCTCTGAGAACCTGCTTTCAAGAACTAGATTATGTACGACTCTCAGGAAGTCATAAATGAATAACAAATCTTAACATGCCATACATCTCACAGAGTTTACATACATCTAACCCTTAAGCCTTAATATAAAGCTCTCACAGGAGCAGTTCAGGCAGCCATCCCGAGGTAGCAGAGATGGCTTTTGGTAGAGTGAGGTGTTCTCACATGTCAGCTGTGACATCTTCCCAGCTGACCTGTGTCACCACATAGAAGTCTGGTTCATACTGTGCTAGGTTAGATTGTGTCCAAGAAGCAGTATTTTCCAAAAGCTCTAGGACAGTGATATGCTTGTATTTGAAGACATTCCATATAGATAAGTAAGGAGAAGTCATTGGTTTATGATTCTCATATGTTTGGGGCACCAGGTGGCTCAGTCTGTTAAGCATCTGACTTCGGCTCAGGTCATGATCTCGTGGTTCGTGGGTTCAAGCCCCAAATCAGGCTCTGTGCTGACAGCTCAGAGCCTGGGGACTGTGTCTCCAGGATTCTGTGTCTCCCTCTCCCTCTGTCTCTCCCCTGCTCTTGCTCGCACGCTCTCTCTCTCTCTCTCAAAAAACAAACATCAAAAACATTTCAAATGTTTTTATTTATTTTTGAGAGTGAGACAGAGAGACAGATGGTGAGCAGGGGAGGGGCAGAGAGAGAGGGACACAGAATCTGATTCAGGCTCCAGGCTCCGAGCTACCACCACAGAGCCCGATGTGGGGGTCAAACCCATGAACCTTGAGATCACGACCTGAGCCAAAGTTGGACGCTCAACCGACTGAGCCACCCAGTTGCCCCACATTAAAAAAGATTTAAAAAATGATTCTCATATGTTTTCCATTTCCTAGGTCCAGTCCCCAGTGCTCTCTCTTTCCCATCCTCATAACTGTCCCTGGGATGAGCCACATGGGGAACGGCTATTTTCAGGATTCCAAAAAGCCTGTAAAACCGAGTCTCGGGCAAAATCTGTTTAAACTGCATTTAAGATACTAACTGGCTATAAAATGTCTCTCGTTCCATCACACACCAAACTTTTATTGAACTCTACAGTGTAGTATTACTAGTAGAAATATCAACAAAATATGGTATCGCCTCAACGCTTGGGCAGGTCATAGTTTAGTGAGTCCTGTAAATGGCTACGAAAAGTGATATAAACAGTAAAGGAAGTAGGAATAAGAACATAATGAAAACGCAGAAATCAGAGTAATCAGTTCTTCTCCCAGGAAGGAGAAGAGAGAAGGCCAGAGAAATTTTTACAACAGGTGCCAACTGAGCTGAGCCTTGTGAGGTATTCGGGACTTCTTCTTCCTCTTCTTTCTTCTGTTTCCTCCTTCTCTTTTTCTTTCTGTAGAGCAGTTTTAGGTTCACAGCACAATTGGGCAGAAAGTACAGAGTTCCCATATGCCCCTCTTCCTCCCTACCACACACACACAGCCTCCCCCCACTATCAACGCCCAGAAACAGCATGGGGCAGTTATTACAATCAGTGGACCTACACTGACACATCATTATCACTCAAAGTCATACTTTACATTAGTGTACACTCGTTGTTGGACGTTCGATGGGCTTGAACATGTGATGACATGTGTTCTCCACTGTAGTGTCACACAGAGTAGTTGCACTGCCCTAAAATCCTCTGTGCTCTGCCTATTCATCCCATCTTGCCCCCTTATCCCTGGCACCCACTGATTTTTTACTGTCTTCAGAGTTGTTTTTTTTCCAGACTTTCATATCGTATGATTATACATAAGGTGTGTGGCCTTTTCAGACTGGCTTCTTCCACTTAGTAATAAGCATTTAAGGATCTTCCATGTGTTTTCATGACTTAGTGGCTCATGCCCTTTTAGGGTTGGATAATATCCACTGTCTGGAGAAACCAGAGTTGATTTATCCACTCACCTATGGAAGGACACCTTGGCTGCTTCCCAGGTTTGGCAAGTGTGAATAAAGCTCCTATAATCTTTTGTTTTAGACCACTTTATTGAGACTTAATTCACATACCCTACAATTCACCCACTAAAAGTGTACAATTCAGTGGCTTTTAGTGTATTCACAGTGTTGTGCATTCAGTCACCACAGTCAACTTTAGAACTTTTTCATTATTCAAAAAAGAAGCTTTTCCCCGTAGGTTTCATGCATCCTTCAGTCTTCTCATTCCTCCTGCCCCCACACTAGGTTACCACTGATGTATTTTGTCTGTTGCAATTTGACAGAATATTTGAACCTAGTAATTTAAATCTCAGGTTTGTATTTTGTTTGTCTTGTTTTGTGTCTCATTTTTTCAGTGATTCATTTACATTGTATTTTATGAAAGTATCAGCCCACAGTAGACGGAGGAGCAGGGGAGGAAGCAAACTGGTCCTCCACCACAGAAAGTTTGAGAAACTGTGGTCTAATGAACATACTCCACTGTGAAGCCTGGTAGTGAGTCAGCATTCTGGAAGCACACAGGGAGACTTTGGAGAGATCTTTCCCTCATGCCATGAGAGGGGGCAAAAATAAAAATTTCCACTCTAATCATGGGACTTAATTTGGAAAGGAATGGATACTTACCTCGGCTCTCACTCATTTTCTCATGCCTTCTTCCTTGTTGACCTGCCCTTATACAGAGTCTCTGGTAAGAATTTACACTGCATAACCTCTGGATACAGCCATATTAATAGGCTAACCATTACATGCACATTCACCTAGCCTCCACATTCGAATCCCTTTTTGTTTTTTTTTTAAATTTATTTTTGAGAGTAGAGAGACAGAGTGCAAGTGAGGGAGGTGCAGAGAAAGGGAGACACAGAACCTGAAGCAGGCTCCAGGTTCTGTGCTGCGGGGCTCTAACCCACAAACCATGAGATCATGACCCCAGCCCAAGTTGGACGCTGAACTGACTGAACCACCCAGGAGCCCCAAGACCAAATCAAAATTAGACTTGTTTTACAAGCAAAATAGTCTTCATTTGGCTATCTCTGGAAATGAGGGTTGAGAGAGAAAAAAAAAGTTTCAATGACATACCTTTATTGATGTGAATTCGAATTCTGATTGCTTTAAATGGTAGCCTAAACTAGGCAACTTGAGGTAAACTTCAGAGAAATGGTGACAATAGCACAGATATGCCAATCTTTGTGCCTGTTATTCTGTGCAGATAGTAACAAGACACCATGGGCATATGATTACTTAAGTGACTGGAAAATGGGATGGATTCCTGCACCAATTGTACATAAAAGACTTTTCTCACTGTAGACCTATCAATAGATAAAACTATAGTGCTTTATTAAATTATTCATTTGAGGCCTGGGTGATTCATAAATCTCTAAACGAGTATGCCGACCATGTCCTCCCTAAACCTGATCTGACAGTTACTAGAACTGAGAAGACCCAGTTTATTTAAAAGGCAGACAGGCAGACAGAAAGGCTGACAGGAAGGAAGGAAGGAAGGAAGGAAGGAAGGAAGGAAGGAAGGAAGGAAGGAAGGAAGGGGGAAAGGGAAGTAGGGAGGGAGGAAGGAAGGAAGAAAGAGAAAAGGAAAGAAAGAAAGAAAGAAAGAAAGAAAGAAAGAAAGAAAGAAAGAAAGAAAGAAAGAAGGAAAGAGAAAAGAAAGAAAGAAAGAAAGAAAAGAAAAAGGGGATTTAATTCCAAAATGGAAGGGCACCACTACAACAGGGAAACAGGATAAAATGGCAGAGAGGGAAGGGTTAGGACCTGAGGTCCCTAGATGGGGAAAAACACACATTTGGGAACAATGCTGCAAGTGTTTGACTACAGCAAACCCCCTCGGGCATAAGGTCCCTCTTAAGAATGGAAGAGACGCACCTACTCCCCCTCAGGTTCCCGTCAGGAATTTGACAATCAAAATACCTAGCTAAACCATAAAACTTACGTCATACAGGGGACAGTATAACCAGCCTGACTCCTCACACAATGGAGTTGAGCCAGTCAGGAATGGACAACCCAGCACCTACAGCTGTCCAGTCAATAATGGTAGAACCTGAGAAGGAATGAGGGAGAAGGGAAGGGGGTGCTAACCAGACCCTTATAAAACAAAGATCTTTGCCTATAGTCTGCGGGCATTCACTTTTGAATGTCCCCTCTCTATAAAGAGACTTTTCCTACTATTCTTATTTTCTAAACTTATACTCTAATAAACTTGTGCCTGCTACACATTTTGTGTCCACCTCTTCATTCTTTGAAGCGGCAAGACAACGAATCCCGGGTACTGTGGTAAAAAAAACCCTGCAACCTTACTATGGGGGCTCGTCTGGGATATCAACATCTTCTATCTGTAAGGAAAGAGCAGGCAGCACCCCCTCTTTTCTTTATCTCAACAAAACTCTTAAACCACATAACGGGCACCCTTCAGCCAGTTAACAGCGAACAGCGAGGCTGCCTTTCTCAAGTCTCTGGTGACAGGATCCTTGGTCTCCTCCCATCTGATCCCCCAATGTAGTTGGGAACATTGGCATCGTGCAATCCCAATTTCCTTTTGAGGAAAACCTCAATCGGAGGCCGAACAGGAACTGATGAATCCTGGCCAAGGCTACTCTTTAGTGGATGCCTGAAGGCTGTCGGCAGAACCTGATCCCTGACCTCCAGTTTGGGTATCGGTGGAAATCTCCTCTTTCTGTCTTGGCCAGCCTCTCCCTTTGGGAAATGGGTGGAAAAGCCCAGGACTTATCCCTGGGGTATCCTCCTAGGAGTGACCTGGGTGACTTCCAAGGGGTCCTACTCACAGGTTTCCCAACTACAGTGGAAGGTGGCCCTCTACTTGCTTCCATTTCTGACAGTTTGACATGGCTCACCTCCCAGGTCCCCATTTTTGTAAACCTTTCATTTTCAAGCATCTCTTGTAGAGTACAGAGAAGGACTTGGGTGCACCTTCCTCCTGCTCCTGATGCCCACGGTGGGGATGGGAGAGAAGACATTTGGCAGGCTCCCACAAAATGCAGATGATAATTAGAACCAACTGTCTCTTGTTAGGCTACCTCAGGACCGGGACTTTAAGAAATATTCCCAAGCAGCTGCCAAAGTCCCTTTGCTTCAGGAACTTCCCTATCTTCTCTGGCCTGACATGGACTCCCCATTTCCACTTGGTGGTGGAAAAAAAAAAAAAAAAAATTGCACCTGCTCATCTGTTCAAGCTGACAGATTTTAGGACTGGGAGACCACTTTCTCTACCCTCTGGGCTTTTGTCTGCCTCTGGGCTTCTTGGCAGAACCTCACCTTCCCCTTCCTCCTGTTTCTGCATCACCTTGGGTGCAGCCTACAAACTGGTTCCTATACTATCCTCCGACCCTCAGGTACCACTGGCTCCCAACTACTCCCACCCTCAGGTCAAGGAGCAAAGAGCTCCCCACTTGGACCTCCCACTTCAGATTCCCCACCAGTGTCCCAGGAAAATAATGGAAAATGGGGAACAAATTGATTAACGTTTAAATGAACACAGATGGAATATATTCGGGTTTCAACTAATACAACTTTTGGTTATATAAGATATACATGTCTATAGAGTTATCAGTATTAAAAAATAAAACTTGTCTACTTAGGTCTACTGAAGGTCAAATAAGCTTCTCTTGTCTCTATTGCAATTTGTCAGCAAGAAAGATGACTTAAAATAATAATTAGGTCCGTCTAAAAGTTGCCATGTGTAATTGTTAAGTGAGCTTTCAGGGTCTTTGAGAACCTGAAACGTTAATGTTTGGCTTGGACGATAAACTAGATTAAATGAATTGGATATTTAGTCCTTTTCTAATCAGATGGAATGCTGAAGCATTCCTTACAAAACATAGGTTTGACCTTTTGACTAATGCAGAAAACTAAGGGTATTTGGATATGGATATTTGGATAACATGCTCTGTGCTTAATTGATTCATAAGTTTGGCATAAAAGGAATTCTGATGTCACTGACAGTTCACAATTGGTTACTCAATTAGTTTTCACTGGAGACTAAGGTTTCTAAGCATTAGAATTCTTCTAAATGCAGTCAAGACTGATGGAAATATGGAAAGCAACTAAATATGCAAAGAAATTAGGAGATGTGTAAGAAAAATATAAGAATGGAAACACATTTTTCCTGAAGGTTAAAGAATGTATTTCATCCTAAATGAGACTGGTTATATTCTTCAGTATCTTGGATACCCTTACCTTTTAAGAAACCACTCATCCAGTAATATCCTGCACTCTTAATGGTTGACCCTAGCTCACCTTTCCTCTCTTAACATTTAATATCTACATAATTCTAGTGATTTATCTAGTCTATTGATGTTGAATCCCACCTGAAAATCACAGGAGGCTGAAAACTCAAAAAGAAGAGATAGGCAACCTCCAAAAACAAACATCTCTATTTCAAGAGAAAGGCCATACTACCAGACTGACAGTTCCTTGATAACTACACCTTACAATGATGGGAAGAGACAACCAGGAAGATGCTGCAAAACACCATAATGACAGAACAGATTCTCCCTCTAATTTATGAGGGCCAAGTCAAAATGTGTCATTTTGAGTTAGGTTGAAAACATACGCTTCATGTCCAAGGGTTCAGTCAGGAATCATGAAATCAACAAACCAACCGCGAGATTCTTAACCTACATAAGCCTTTGTCTCCTTGTAAATTGCTTATAAAGATCCCAAAGGAATCCAAGTTCCTATAAATGGGGCCCTGGCAAGAACAACGTAGGCAAACCTTGTTTTATTATACTTCTCCGATACCGCGTTTTTTACAAATTGAAAGTTTGTGGCAACCCTGCATTGAGCAAGTCTTTCAATGCCAGTTTGCCAACAGCGTTTGCTCATTTCATGGCTCTGTGGCACGTGGTTAATTTTCATAATATGGCAGACTTTTCCATTATTATTGTATTTATTATGGTGATCTGTGTGATCAGTTACCTTTGATATTACTATTAGAATCGCATTTAGGGCACCACAAGCTCTACCCTTAGGAGATGGCAAAATTGTATGTGTTTTGACTTCACCAACCAGCCATGCCATGTGTCTCTCCCTTTCTTCAGGACTCTCTATTTCTTGAGACACAACAATATTGACATTGGGCCAGTCCATAACCCTACAATGTTCAATACTGTTCAAGTGAACAATAACCCTCTCAGTGTTCAAGTGAAGGGAAGAGCCATGTCACTCACCTTACATCAAAGGTTAGAAATGATTAAGCCTTGTGAGACAGAGATGTTGAAAGCCTAAAAAGACTCAGCCTCTTGTGCCAGTTAGCCAAGTTGTGAAGGCAAAAGAAAAGTTCCTGAAGAAATGAGAAGTGCTACTCCAGTGAGTACAGAAATGGTAAACACACACACACACACACACACACACACACACAACCCCACCAGCCTTGTTGCTGATATGAAGAAAGTTTAAGTGGCCTGGATAGAAAATCAAACCAGCCACAACATTCCTTTAAGCCGAAGCCTAATCCAGGAAAAGGCCCTAACTCTCTTCAATGCTATGAAGGCTGATAGGGGTGAGGAAGCTGCCAAAGAAAAGTCTGAAGCTAGCAGAGGTTGATTTATGAGATTTAAAGAGAGAAACCATCTGCATAAAATAAAAGTGCAAGGTAGAGCAGCAAGTACTGATGTAGAAGCTGCAAAAAGTTATCCACAAGATCTAGCCAACTAATTAATGATGGTGGCTACACTAAACAACAGATTTGTAATATAGACAAAACAGCCTCTATTGGAAGAAGATGCCATCGAGGACTTTCATAGCTAGAGAGGAGAAGTCAATGCCTAGCTTTGGAGATATTAATTTGAAGACAATGTTGACTCACCATTCTGATGATCCCAGGGCCCTTAAGTATTATGTTAAGTGTACTCTGCCTATTCTCTATATTACTCATTATTTTAAGCCCACTGCTGAGACCTGCTCAGAAAAAAAAGATTTTTTACAAAATATTAGCGTTCATTGACAATGTACCTGGTCACACAGGACCAATGTATCTGGTATTCCATCACTCCAATGGATATCTTGACAAGACTAATGTTCCCATGCCTGCCAAGACATCATTCTATAGCCCGTGAATCAAGGAGCAATTTCAACTTTCAACTCTTACTATTTAAGAAATACAGTTCATAATGCTATGGCTGCCACTGACTG
The DNA here is from genome assembly GCF_018350195.1 of Panthera tigris. Taxonomy (NCBI): domain Eukaryota; kingdom Metazoa; phylum Chordata; class Mammalia; order Carnivora; family Felidae; genus Panthera; species Panthera tigris. Next base: position 22,956,155 of record NC_056672.1, on the reverse strand, counting down.
GGATTCCTCTGATGGATCTGGGAAAGTAAATTGAAAATTTCTGGAAAGGACTCACCACTCTGGATGTCCCTAAGATCATTCATGGTTGATAGGAAGAAGTCAAAATATCAACAGGAACAGGAAATTAGAAGAAGTTGTTCCAATCCTCATGACTTTGAGGGGTTCATGACTTCATTGGAAGAAGTACCTGTGGGTGTGTTAGAAAGAACAAGGGAACCAGATTTATAAGTAGAGCCTGAAGATGTGACTGAACTGCTGCAATCTCATGATAAAACTGTAACAGCTAAGTTGTTTCTTGAGATGGAATCTACTCCTGGTGAAGATGCTATGCAGATTGTTGAAATGACAACAAAACATTTAGAATAATATATAAATTTAGTTGATAAAGAAGTGGCAGAGTTTGATAAGATTGACTCCAATTCTTAAAGAACTTCTAGTGTAGATAAAAAGCTATCAAACAGCATTCATGAAAGAAAGACAATTGATGCAGCAAAGTTCATTGTTGCCTTATTTTAAGAGATTGCCACAGACACACCAACCCTTAGCAACCAGTACCCTGTTCAGTCAGCAGCCATCAACATCGGGTGAGATCCTCCACCAGCAAAAAGATTGTGACTCGTTGAAAACTCAGATGACAGTTAGCTTTTTTTTACCAATTCAAGTACGTTTAATTAAGGTACACACATTGCTCTTTTAACAGACTATAGTATAGTGCAAAGATAACTTTTATATGCACTGGGAAATGAAAAAAATTTATATGTCTCATTTTACTCCAATACTCACTTTTTTGCGGTAGTCCAGAACTGGGCCCACAATATCTTTGAAGTATGCCTATACCTCCCATTTAAAAAATCCTATTCTCAATTAGATTTTAAGTTTCCTGTGGTCAGGGAACCACAGTTTGCCAATCTTCTCTATCCTCCTCAGCATCTCATTGTCTTATACAGACAATGCCTAGCAAATATTCCTTGCCTTGAATTATATTAATCCACAGAGATAAGTTGACAAGATAATTCCCTATCTAGCAGAGACCTAACAATGTAATTATCAAGAAGTCAGGGCTAAACAGTGGTCTATATTAAAGAGGGGAGATTTGATTCTCGTTCTGGATCCCTTTAGCTATCCCTGTCTATTTTGCAGGTGGCGGATCAAGAGAAATCCTTCTCACATATGGAAAAACTGAAGCACACAATTAAATTTCATACAATTTAAGATTTAACAGGTATCAGAATATCAGTTATCCTATACATTTAGACAACTCATTTAATTTGTGACAGTGAGTTTTTATGTTTTTAAGTTTATTTATTTATTTATTTTGAGACAGACAGAAACAGCCCAAATAGGGGAGGGGCATACAGAGAAGGAGAGAGAAAGAATCCCAAGCAGGATCTGCATTGCCAGCACAGAGCCTGATGCAGGGCTTGAACCCACCAAGCCGCGAGATCATGACCTGAGCTAACACCAACAGTTAGGCACTTAACCAAATGAGCTACCCAGGTGCCCCAACAATGAATTTTTTTTAATAAGAATTGTTCATATATACAGAAAAACAAGTGTTAATGTTGTTCCTTCTGAGATTTTGAAAAAATTATTTAATTTACTAAAAAATGGAATGCCCTAATGTTTTAAGGCAAACACTCTTCCTTGGCTCCCAAATGTTTTCAGAAATAACTTTTTCCTTGTTAATTTACAAATCTTGGCTGCATTTCCTGCTCATTTCAAACATGTGTTATATATGAAATGATGAGGGAGCATAAGGCAAGCTGACATGCCACAACCTATCCCACCGCCCCCACCCCCCCGCCCTACAGGTGGAATATGTGTGGTATTCCTCAAGCACTCCTGACTGCCCAAGAACAAAGGAAGGGACAAAAAACAAATGGTTTAACTAATCGAGTCTGTATCAGTTTACAAATATTTTAGCAATATTACAAGAAATAGGCAATCTTATCAATAGTCTAATCTCTAGGAACTCCCTACTATCTTAATTATAATGCTTTGCTTGAGGGAAAAACAACCTAGGTTTGACAATAGCCAGGCCTCCAGTAATCTCTAAATCCTCTTTAGCATATGGGAATGGCTTTAAGAAACTTCCTCTTGACTTTACTTCTCCCAACTCCACAGTATATAATCCATCACTCTTCACAACCCCAGCACAGCTCTTTCTGCCCACGGGTCCTGTTCCCATGCTTTATTAAAATCACTTTTTGCACCAAAGACATCTTCAAGAATTCTTTCTTGGCCATCATCTCCAAACCCCACCATTGCTCCAAAAACCCCAACATGAAATAAGTTATTTTTCCGAGCCTAATTTTGGCAGGAGGGCATTTTGGAACTGTTATAGAAAGATCTGGGGACAAACAAATAGGACAGCTTGAAGCTACCACAATTTCATAACAATTTTTTCTCTTTCATCTATCTGCCGGTGTACAAAGGCAAAGGCAACAACGAGGGGTAAGTGGTCTGTAATAAAAATTTCAACATGAGGTAAAACACACCTTGAAGTTATATACCTGACCCTGTAACTTGCTTTCCAAAAGGAATCACTTCTAGATAGTAATAACTTTTTTTTAGGATAGAGGATGTAAAGTGAAATTAAGACCATGATAACCAGAGTAATCCAATTCCAATATTATCACTCTATTTCCCTGAGATTTATAGTCAAATGAAATAAATGGGTAAAGTAATGTGAAATAATTCTTCTTAACCTTCCAAAGTTTCACTGTACTGATAACATTTGGAAAACACCAGACATTTCCAAGTATATAAAATCTATTTTCTTCAGATCCTCTAACACTGATTTTGTGAAGAAGTACTTAGTACTCAATAGATAAAGAGAATACGATTGTATCACAGCTTTCTAGATCAGTACTTGAGGACCAAGACATACACTAAGTCACAAATGTTTTTTTCCCAATGAACATTCAAATTTATCATATAGGTAAATAGGAAGAACAGTTTGTAACATAAAAAGAAACCCAGTCTGGAGGCACGAAACAGGGTCCTAATCCCAATTCCATCCGTTTCGAAAATAGCGGATTGAATCCGTGGCCATGATTATTCACCCCTCCCTGTATCTATAACCTTTCAGTTGTTACTTTGCAGTTCATCAATAGCTAGAGTCTATTCTCTCAACCTTTGTGACTTGTGAAAGGAAGTGATATTTTGACAGTTCCAAACCTAAGCCTCCAAAGATACAGTACATTTTCTGCGCTTGCTCTCCACACCCCTTTCACCACAAGAACATGCCTGGGCTAGCCTACTGGAGAATGGCACACATGGAACGGAAGTAAGCGTAATGACCCAGACATGAGAGAACAGGTCAAGGTTAGCAAAGTCACATACCAGTTCACAGCTGACCAAAGACACATGAACAAGCTTCACCAAGCTCAATCCAAATCAGTAAAAACCCTCAGCTGAGTTACATACTTAGTGTTCTAAGCTTCTGGTTGCTATTTGAAACTTCTAAATATGGGAATTTTAAAAACTTTTTAATGCATCTATAACTACCCGATACCTACCTTTAGCTTATTTAAGTAATTTTCTTATTTAACTGACATAATAGTATAGGTAATTAATAACAAGTACCTTTAAAGATTCTATGTAAATTACTACTAATAAATTAAGTGTTACGAAAGTATTAAATTAAAAACCTGCAAATGCTTCATTGCTTATAATGATCTGCATGTTTCATCTATTGGAATTAAGTATTAAATTTAGGCCCAAATGCAAAAACTGGCTCTGTTACAGATCAGCAGATGGCACCTATTCAAATACCAAGAGGAGCTTGATTCACAGATTTGAAAAGGTTTAAAAACTCAGACAATAAAATTATTTTTGTATGTCCCTGATTTTTAAATGAAGAGATTATTTTAGCGACTTAAATCATTCACTTCAATTTTTAAAAACTTGTTTGCACTTAGACTTACTTTTAAATTTCCTTTAAGACTAGCTTAGTCTGGGAGATTTTAGTTCCAAGTGGCATTCAGCCGGCTGCCACTCCCTTCTCCTAAAATGCCTATAAGGAACCAAAGAAAGAGATTAAATACAGTAACATTTAAAACTGACTACCATCTAAATTTGGGGGGAATTTCCTTTAACAATTAAACCAATGAAACTGAAATGAGCAGAGCAAGTAATGACTGATCCATGCATCACTCTGAAAACAAGGATGGCCCACATAGAGAATAAAAGTTTCTTTCTCATTCAGTCTGACCCTCTTGCTTAGAGAAACATGCCTACATCCAACCAGGAAAAAAAAAAATAGATAGATAGATAGATACAGATATAGATATTTCTGAACTGACTGGAAGGAGATACGATATAGCCATAATACCCTTTCCACTTCCCCTTCTTAAACTTCTCAACATCTTTTTACATCCTGCAGCACCTAAAAAATAAGAGGACAGAGAAGTCAAAGCATACATGAGGATCAGAAGTCACATATTACATGCTGGTGGCATGATTCATAATTTTATATGATAGGGAGAAGGGACTGGAGGAGACTTTAAAAGTTTCTTTTAGGAAACTAATAAATACTCTATTAACTCAGATTGCCAGAGAATCAAATGTGGGGCTAAGAGGCAATACTATCATAGTTTAGCTAAAGCAACCAACTTAGGAGGCGCCTGGGTGGCTCAGTCAGTTGAGTGTCCAACTTCGGCTCAAGTCATGATCTTGCAGTTCATGAGTTGAAGCCTCACATTGGGCTCTGTGCTGACAGCTCCAAGCCTGGAGCTTGCTTCAGATTCTGTCTACCTCTCTCTCTACCCCTCCCCCACTCACACTCTGTCTCTCTGTCTCTCTGTCTTTGTCTCTGTCTCTCTCTCAAAAATAAATAAACATTAAAAAAAAATTTAAAAAACCCAACTTGGTAAATTCCTACAATCTAGACACTAGAATTTATACTAGAAATTCAGTATATCTACCCATCTTGCAGCTAGATATGGGTTGAGTCAACTCCCAAGTACACAATAAAAGAAATCTATCTTCATATATACTTTGTTGGTTGATACTAGATTAAGGATCAATATTATCTTTTAAGAAGGAGTTAAAAAAAAAGAAAAGAACTATTGGAATAGACACGGTGGGGTTCCATTTCTGAGAATATGGAGCTGCTATGTAGAACTAAAGAAACTTGAATGTCTTTTATATAAAACAAATATAGAAGCACTCTGAAAAGTAGGGAAAAGATGTGATGAAGGAAGGATGGATGTGAAGGAAGGATGTGAATGTGAGTTCTCCCGGTTTTCTCATCACATCATATATCCTAAATTTGGCACCGAAAAATCTGAAAGCCAGAAAATGCCAAAGGGTACAGACTGGAAGAAAGAAAAAAAAAAAGAAAAAAAAGAAAAAAGCCCCAAATGAAACCTACTCTTTCTCTAGCAAAAGGACCAGGAAGGGATATCCTTATATGACACAAAACTTTTAGACAATAACAACTTTACTGCAGACAAACACCATATGCCATAAGCTAAGAGGCATGTAAATTAAATAAAAATAATAATAACAATCGATATATGTCAACGCTGTGATAACACATACGTAAGAACTATTTGAAAAAAAATTTTTAAAGCTATCATACTACAGATTTGGACAAATGTATAATGACATGTACCTATTATTACTGCATCATAAGGAATATTTTAACTGCTGTAAAAATTATCTGTGTTCAACCTATACATATCTTACCACCCCCAACATTCTCTGGCAACCACTAAGGCTTGCAGTGTTTTTACAGTTTTGCCTTTTCCATAATGTCATATAGGTTGAATCATACAGTATGTATGTAGCCTTTCCAGATTGGCTTTTTTTACTTAGTAATATGCATTTAAGTTTTCTCCATGTCTCTTCATGATTTGATAGTTCATATTTTTTAGTGTTGAAAAGTATTCCATTGTATGGATGTACCATGGTTGATTTATCCACTCGCCTACTGAAAGACATCTTGGTTGCCCCCAAGTTTTGGCACTTAGACTAAGCTATGAATATCATCAAATTCATCAATGTGGCAGTTATTTTGTGGACACACATTTTCAACTCCCATGGGTAAATACCAAGAAGTGCAATTGCTGAATCATATTGCAAGAATATGTTTGGTTTTCACCTCACGCTGGTCAGAGTGGCTACAGTGAACAAATCAGGTGACTATAGATGCTGACGAGGATGTGGAGAAATGGGAATCCTCTGGCACTGTTCATGAGAATGCAAAGTGGTGCAGTCGCTGTGGAAAACAGTGTGAAGTTTCCTCAAAAAATTAAAAATAGATCTACCCTATGACCCAGCAATAGCACTGCTAAGAATTTACCCAAAGGATACAGGAGTGCTGATGCATAGGGGCACTTGTACCCAAACGTTTATAGCAGCACTTTCAACAATAGCCAAATTATGGAAAGAGCCTAAATGTCCATCAACTGACAAATGGATAAAAAAGATGTGGTTTATGTATACAATGGAATACTAATTGGCAATGAGAAAGAATGAAATCTGGCCATTTGCAGCAACATGGATGGAACTGGAGGGTATTATGCTAAGTGAAATAAGTCAGGCAGAGAAAGACAGAGACTATGCTTTCACTTTTATGTGGATGCTGAGAAATTTAACAGAAGACTGTGGGGGAGGGGAGGGGTGGGAAATTACAGAGAGGGAGGGAGGCAAACCATAGGAGACTCTTAAATACTGAGAATAACTGAGGGTTGATGGGGGGCGGGGGAGAGGGGAAAGTGGCTGATGGGTGTGGATGAGGGCACCTGTTCGGATGAGCACTGGGTGTTGTATGGAAACCAATTTGACAATAAATTATATTTAATATAAATAAAGAATATGCTTGGTTTTGCAAGAAACTGCTAAACTGTATTCCAAAGTGGCTGTATCATTTTGCATTCCCACTAGCAACGAATGAGAGCTCCTATTATTCTACATCCCCACTGGCATTTGGTTTTTGGATTTTGGCCATTCTAATAGGCTTATAGTAGTATCTCACAGTCATTTTAATTTGCATTTCTCTGATGACATATCATGTGGTACATTTTTTTCATATGCTTACTTGCCATTTGTATAAACCCACAAAATGTACAACACCAAGAGTGAACCCTAATATAAGCCATGAACTTCAGGTGATTATGATGTGTCAGTGTAAATACACCAATTGTAACAAATGCACCTCTCTGGTGGGGTATATAGATAATAGGAGACTATGCATGTATGAGAACAAGAGGTTTATGGAAACTCTGTACCTTTTTCTCAATTTTGCTGTAAACCTAAACTATCTTTGAAAAAAATAAGGTCATTAAATATAAAAAAGAAAAGCCATCATAAAAATGCATCAAGAAATAATTATAAACACATTTGACAAAATAGAAAATACTGCAAATGTCAGCAAAAAATACAAAATCTCAACAAAGAAATAGAAGATTTAAAGAAGGACCAAATGGAAATATTGGATCTAAAAAATACAATAACCAAAATAAAAAACCCACCGTATGAGCACAACAGAAGAATGGAAGTGACAGGGAATCACTGGACTTAAAACAGTACAATAGAAATTATCCAATCTGAACAACAGATAAAATAGATTAAAAAAAAAATGAACAGAGCCTCAAGAATTTTTGATTCTATAACCAAAGACCTAACATTTGTGCAATAAAAGTCACATGTTAGAAGAGGAAGAAGGTGAGGCTGAGAAAGTACTTAAGGAAATAATAGAAGAAAGTTCCCAAATTTGGCTAAAGACATAAACCTAAAAATCAAGATAATAAGCAAACCCAAACAGTATAAACAACAACAAAAATCCATATCAAGACAAAAAAACAATTATACTTCTGAGAACTAAAGACAAAACAAAAACTTCAGAGTAGCTAGAGAAATGACACCTTAACTACAGGGGGAAAACAAATCAAATGACAGTGGGTTTCTCACCAGAAGCCACGGACACCAGGAGGAAGTGGTATAATCATTATTTTCAAGTATCAACATGAAATAGTTCTGAAATCAGAATCCTATATTCAATGAAATTATCCTTCAGAAATGAAAGCAAAATCACTATATTCTCAAATGAAGGAACACTAAGAGACGATATCACCAGCAGACATACCCTTTAAAAAATGGTTTCAGGGGCACCCCCCGGAGCCTGCTTTGGATTCTGTGTCTCCATCTCTTTTTGCCTCTCCCCTCCTTGTGCTCCTTGTTTCTCTCTGTCTCTCAAAAATAAAATAAAATGTGAAAAAAATTTTTTCAGTGGTTTAAAGGACATTGTCTAAATGAAATCAAATAATTAAATTAGGAATAATGCAACATTAGGAATGAAGGAAAGTCAGTAAGCAAAAATACTGATAATCAGGATTGAGTTTCCTTCTCCTCTTGAGACTCCTAAAGTTTGTTTGACGGTTCAAACACAAGTATAACACTATCTAATGTGGTTCTAAATGTATATATAGGAAATATTTAGGACAATTTTATTATAAATGGTAGAAGGAAAAAAGAAAGTAAAAGGAGGTAAGGTTTCTACACTTCAATGCAAACTGATAGCTATATGTACAGATAATGTAATACTTACAGCAACCATTAAGAAGTTGTATAAAGAGATATACTCAAAACCACTGTAAATAAATCAAAGTGAGATATTCAAAAAATTTTAAGTAATTCACAAGAAGGCAAGAAAAAGACAAGAAAGGTTAAAAAACAGAGGGAGTAAGAGAAAAAAAGTTAGATAGCACACTTAAGCCCTAACATTCAAAATTGCATTATTTACATAATCTAAATACACTAATTAAAAGACAGAGATTTAAGGACTAAGAAGGATGGACTAAGAAGGATGACCTAAATCTATTCTACCTGTAAGAAGTTCATTTCAAATATAAGAATGTAGATAGGTTAAACATAAAAGGATTAAAAAATATATAAAGTAAAAATAAAAAACGTAGCTACATTAAAGCACATCAAATAAACTACAGAGCAAATAAAATTATAAGAAACAATGAGGGACATTATATAATGATATAAGCATCAATCCACCAAGAAGATTAATGATATTAAACATGTATGTACCAAACAACACAGCTGCAAATATGCAAAACAAAAGCTGTTAGAAATGCAAAGAAATAGAAAAATGTACAATTATAGTTGAAGACATCAACACTCCTCTCTCAACAATTTATAGAAAAACTAGAATGAAAAGCAGCAAGGATACAGAAGGACTCAACCACACCATAAGCCAAGGGACTTGATCAATATTCATAGAACATTCCACTCAATCAGAGCAGAATATACATTCCTTTCAAATGCCCATAGAAAATATAAAAGATAAACTATGTCCAGGACAATAAAATGAACTGCAACAAATTTAAAATAATTGAATGTATAGGGTGTGTTCTTTGACCACGATGAAATCAAACTTGAAATCAATAAAACAAAGGTAACAGGAAAGTCTCCAAATGCTTGGAATCCATATAAAACAGTTCTGAATAAACTGGGTTAAAAAACTCTCAAAGAGAATAAAAAAATATTAGTTAAGTGGATGGAAATTAAAATGTAACATATCAAAATTTGTGAGACACAGTAAAAGCAGTGCTAAAGGGGCAATTTACAATATACAATGCATATATCAGAAAGGAGAAGTCTCTATGAATAATCTACAATACCAACTCAAGAACCTAGAAGAAGAACAAAAAGATCCAAGCAGCCATAAGAAAGGAAACAATAAAATTAAGAGCAGAAATTAATGAAATAAAAAATGGGGGGAAAATGGGAAAAAAAATCAGTGAAACAAAGGGCTGGTTTTTTGAAAAAAAAAAAACAATAACTTTGACAATGCTCTAGCAGGAATGATAAGGAAAAAAAAAGATGACACAAATTTCAAAATTAGTAATGAAGCAAAGGATGGAAGTACAGATCCCATAGATATTTAAAAGATAATAAGAAAAAAATAAACAACTCTACACACTTACAAATTATTGCAACTCACATAATATGAAATATTAGATTAACAGCCCCATAACTATTAAGAATCTTGAATTATAATTTTTAAAGTCCAATAAGAGAAATTCCAAGCTGAGATGGTTGTACTATAGAAATCAACAAAATGTTTAAAGAAGAATACCAGTTATGGGGTACCTGGGTGGCTCACTTGATTAAGCATCTGACTCTTGATTTTGGCTCAGGTCATGATCTCATAGTGTCTCTCATAGTGAGATCAAGCCCTGTGTCAGGTTCCAGACTGGGCGTGCAGCATTCTTGGGATTCTCTCTCTCCCTCCCCATCTGCCTCTCTCTTTCCTTCTCTCAAAAACAAAATAAACAAAAGGAGAAAAGAAAGAAAGAAAGAAAGAAAGAAAGAAAGAAAGAAAGAAAGAAAGAAAAGAAAAAGGAAAAAAAGAAAGAAAGAGAGGGAGGGAGGAAGAAAGGGAGGGAACCAGTTCTACACAATCTCTTCCAAAATACAGAATAGAAAAGAGCACTTCCCAGTTCATTTTATGAAGCTAGCGTTACCGTGATACCAAAACCAGACAGACAAGTCACACACACATACAAAACTACAGACCAATATCCTCATGAGTATAGGTGTAAAAATCCTTAAAAATATATTAACAAATAGAATTCACCAATATAAAAAAATAATTATACATCCTGACTAACTGGAAATTATTCTGGGGATGAAAGGCTGGCTCAATATTGAAAAAGAAAAACTATCTGTGGTTTAACATATAAAGTATCAATAGACAATCTGTCAATACAATCTAACAGGCTAAAGAAACTCACAGAATACCAGTGCAGAGAAAACATTTGACAGAATTCAACATACATTCATGTTCTAATAACTCTCAGAAAAATAGACAAAGAAGGGAACTTCCTCAACTTGATAGAGAGCATCTACAAAGAAACCTACTACAAACACAATTTTTATGGTTAAAAAATTAAGGTTGGGAACTAAGGGGGCCCACACCCATCACTCTTACTCAAATACTAAAAATAAATTCTAATCAGTTGAGTAAGCAAAACTAATGAATGCAGATCAGAAAAAAAAATAGTCTATGTTTGCAGATGACAGAATTGTGTACATAGAAAATTTTAGGGAACCTAAAGAAAACTCTAAGAACTAAGTGAGTTCAACAAGGTCACATTATATACAGTAAACATTTTTGTATTTTTACATATTAGCAATAAGCATGTGAATCCCAAAATTAAAAAAAAACAATTCCATTTACAATGGCTTCAAAAATATATAGGACATATACACTGAAAACTGCACAACACTGATGAATAAATTCAAAGAATATCTGAAGAAAATGTGTAATGTGTTCATGCATTGGAAACTCATCACAGTAAAGATATCATTTCTCCCCAACTTCATACACTGGCATAACACAGTTCCTATCAAAATCCCAGCAAGATTTCTTGTAGACAATAGTATTCTAAAATGTATATAGAAAGATAAAATAATTAGAATGGCTAAATTGAATTTGAAAAAGAAGAATAAAGTGGTAGGAATAAGTCGACATGGTTTTAAAATTTATTATATAGTATATATTTATATGTATATTTTCATTTATGTGTATTTTTATATATGCATGTGTACATGTGTGTATGTACATGTATATAAATATAATTACTATAGTAATATACATAATAGTCAAGATTATGTGGCATTAGTAGAGAAACAAACACATGGCTCAATGGAACAGAATAAAGAACCCAGAAACAGACCCACATTAATATATCCAACTGATTTTGACAAAGTATAAAAAGAATTTGATAGAGTAAAGAAGACTTTCCATAAATGGTGCTATAGCAAATGGACATCCATAAATTTAAGAAAGAAGAAGGAGGAGGAGGAGGAGAGGGAGGAGGGAATGAAGAAGAGGAGGAGGAGGAGGAGGAAGAGGGAAAGGAAGAAGCAGCAGCAGCGGCAGCTGCTCAACCTAAGTCTCACACTATATAAAATTTTCTCAAAATAGATCACAGACTTAAATGTAAAACTGCAAATTTGTAGAAAAAAAAAAAGCTTTTTTTTTTCTAAAAAATCTAAAGCTAGGCAAAGAATTCACAGACTTGACACCAAGGGCATTATCCAGACAAAAAGAGAGAGAGAGAGAGAGAGGGAAGCAGGACCATGGGCCATGACAAATAGTCTATGCTAATAATATGATTTATGGTTGGAGGTGATGGGGCTTTGGGCGGGGAGGCTTTGAGCCACACGGCAGCACCTTAACCTCTGGAAGGGCTACAGACTAAGGTCAGTCACATAGGTGCTCAACCATATCTACATGACCAAGCCCAGTAAAAGCTCTGTAGATGGGGTCTCCTGTATCCTGCCTTATGCATTTCTTGCCTGGGTTGATTTTAATGTTTCTTTTCACCGTAATAAACTGTAACCATGAGTATAACAGCTTTGCGGCATTCTATGAATACTTCTAATGAACTTTTAAAAGGCAGTCTTGGAGACACCCAAACTTGCAGCTGGTGTCAGAAGTGAAGGTGCCTTGGGGACTTCCTGAACTCTGCAGAGAGAGAGAGAAAAAAGAAAAGGTAACATAAAATCACTTGAAGGCCAGATGATTTTACTATTGATTATTTGTAACTTCTAATGAACAAATGATACCCATGTTATAGAAATTACATGCAAATATTTTTAAAAGTGCAAAATGACCCAAATAATCTTATGAAATTAACATTAAGATGATACAGAATACTAATTTTAAATAATTGAAAGCACTTCCAATACTACTAAGAAAAAAAAAACAGTCACAAAGGATCACATATTGTCTGATTCCATTTATATGAAATGTCTAGAACAGGCAAATCTACAGAGATAGATGTCAAATTAGTGGTTGCCTAGGACCAGTGGGAGGGAAGAGACACAGTGTATTGGGAGGGGGGTGATAGCTAAAGATGAGGTTTCTTTTTAGAATGAGAAAATGTACTAAAATTGATTGTGGCAAGGGATGCATAACTGTGAATATAATAAAAGCTACAGAAGGTATATTTTAAATGGTAGGATATGGGATTGAATTATCTCAAAAGGCTATTAAAAATATAATATACAATATAAATAGCAATCCTACATATATGTTTATAGAATTCATTTATCAATATAGATCCTACAAAGATACTAAAATAACAACTGTAACTGAATTATGTATGAACCATTGGCTATGACCAAGTAGGATTTATGCCAGGACTGCAAGGATGGTTTAATAATTAGGAAATAAATATATTAACATATGCCAAAATTTTTGCCAAGTTAATTTATTTAATTAAATTTCATTAGATAGCAGAAGCATATTTGATCAAAATCAATAAACATACAGGTTTTTTTTAAATTAAAAAAATTGTTTTTTTAAAACAAGGCATGATGGGGAATCTTCTGGCACTGACTATTATGGTTGACTTCCCACCACTGATTACATCTTCCTTTCTTGACTAATTTAGGTCCTGGTTAATTTAGGCCAATCTCTTCCTGCAGTCAATGATTAATTCAGAAACAGGCAAACTTAAGTTTATTAGGAAAGCAGATTTCTTACTCTTAAGAGAGTTATAAAAAATTGACTTTTCTCATTTGCTCAATGTGAATATGTACAGTTCTATTACTGGAACCCACCATCAGATTATGAGGGAAAACAATTTAACTATGGAGTGAATACTATGGATAGGAAAGCAGTGTTTTTTGTTTATGGTGACATAGTTCAGTCAGTATGTTGATATGTTACTTGTGGCCAAAATCAACTTAAAAATATACAAATATAATAAACATACATGGTTAAAATAAGTGGTAATAACAATGTCTTAAACTTAACAATAAACCTATTTACTAATGAACACTAAAGAGTTGTCCACAAGAATTAGGAGCAGGTATACTTATCATCAAAGATCACTATATTAAATTGTTTTGGAAACTAACCTTGCAATAAGACATTAAGTAGAAATAAGAGCTGCAACTACTGAGCAAGAATATAAAATAGCATCTACAATATTAGGTGCCAGAATTAATTGCCTTACATGCATTAACTCACTGAATCGATAAAGCAATTCCATTAGGTAGATGCCATTGTTGTCTTCAATTCACAGGTAAAGGATGGAGAATCAAAGTAACTTAAGTAGGAGCAGGAGTTGGGATTTGCTCCCAGGCACATTGGTTTCAGAGATTATAGCTTTAATATAAACATGTCTTTCGTAATTTGCACATAAAATGACTATTTACCTATAACACTCACAAACACAAAATAATAAACTCTAAAAGCCAGAATTACATGGGGCGCCTGGGTGGCTCAGTTGGTTAAGTGTCCAACTTCTGCTCAGGTCATAATCTCATGGTTGGTGGGACTGAGCCCCACACTGGGCTCTGCACTGACAGTGTGGAGCTTTCTTGGGATTCTCTCTCTCTCTCTCTCTCTCTCTCTCTCTCTCCCTCTCCCTCTGCTCCTGCCCCAACACATGGGCACTCTCTCTCTCCCAAAATAAATAAATAAGCTTAAAAAAAAGTTGAAGGACCCCTGAAACTGATGCCTTCCCTAAGTTGAGATGGCCTGCCCACACAGTCTTATTTCCCAATGTCCATGAATACATCATGCATGAAGTAGCTGGGATACTGGAAACTGTGCCTGAAAATCATAAAACCTCTTTGATGTTGTTGTGGTGTATGCTGTTTTCTATCTTCTTTCTATCTTATCTATCAGCATTTTTCCTAATGTTAAATTGACTTAAAGCTGCATGAAGCCCATTGTGTCCTGTGATTTCGGTTGCTGCTCCAAAACCAGACCAATGATACAGAACAGGCATTGCATGAGAAAAATTCAGTTCATTTCTTATATGCCTGAAATAACCAGTTAGAAGATATATTGCAGAATAGCATCCTTAAACAAAAACAAAAGTATACAACAATGCTAGAAAAAAAATGCACACCAAAATTTAATGATGGCAAAGGTGGAATGAGATAAGCATTTCCTAACTCTCCTTTGGCAGGAATCTAAAATACTCTTTCCCAGGGAAAAAATTATATATATTAAAATAAACCTTTAATATACTTCTTTTTTTTTTTTTTTTGAGAGAGAGAGAGAGAGAGTGCACGCACACACTCTCCTGTGCACATGCACATCGGTGGGGAGAGGCAGGGAGAGAGGACACAGAGAATCCCAGCAGGCTCCGAACTGTCAGTACAGGACCTGATGCAGGCCAGAAGCCATGGACCTGGAGATCATGATCTGAGCCAAATTCAAGGCCAGGCACTTCACCAACTGAGCCACCCAGGCGGCCTTAAAATATGCCTGTCTTTTTAACCATTCAGTTCATTTCTAAGAAGATATCTTAATGAAATAATCAGGGCCTAGACAGATACACACAAACAACACTGCTCATCACAGTGTTAGAATTTTAAAAAAGATTATTACCAAGGTAAATAAATATGAGTTACTTTTAGTACTCATCATAAAATAAGGTTTTTGAAGAATGTTAAATATCTTAAGGTAAGATTAAAGATAAAAGCTAAGGGAAAAAAGCAGAATCCAAGACTATGCAGAGCATAATTCCAACCGTGTTATACACGCACATCACTCAAGCACATATGTTAAAAATAAACTAACGTATCAACCATTTTCTTTCAGAGAGTAAGACTATGGCTAGTTTTTGTTATCTTTCTACACCACTAAAATCTAATCTTCATGAGAGCAAAAATATATCTCTATCGTTCACTGCTGTATTTTTAGAATGCCTCATATAATATTAAGTGTAAAAGGAATATATCCTAAAATAATACTTCCCCTATTTTCTTTTTTTTTTTTTAATGTGTATTTAGTTTTGAGAGAGAGAGAGAGAGAGGGCACAAGCAGAAGAGAGGCAGAGAGAGATGGAGACACAGAATCCGAAACAGGCCTCAGGATCTAAGCTGTCAGCACAGAGACCAACATGGAGCTCAAAATCATGACCATGAGATCATGACCTGAGCCAAACTCGAATGCTTAACGGACTGAACCACCCAGACACCCCTTCCTACATTTTCTAAATATTTATTACTTTTACTAAAGCACACTCAATCATTATGCTTAAATGTGCATATGTATTTAGAATCTGTACTTGAATAAATTCTATTCACTAATTTATAAATAGGCACATTTCTGTATATGGGAATTTATGCATCACATAATTCTAATCCAAAAAATGTTGCTTCCAATCTCAAATTTGTATACCAAAACACCAAACTTTCAGTTATTTCCTTTGCTCCAAAAAAAAAACAAAACATTTAGGAAGTATATTTCTAGAAACTGTTTGACTTTATATTTTCAACCTTATTCTCAATTTCTGCACCAAAAAAAATATAATTAAATAAATAATATAAATCAGTGGGATTTATTAATGAAATGTTTTCATAAGGCTTCTTCCCTAACAAATACAAATTTAAAATATATGTGAAATGAGGTTCTGACTATCAAGGTTACACAATAAAAAAGAGAGTCTTGGGGCACTTGGGTGGCTCAGTCATTGAGTGTACGACTCTGGCTGAGATCATGATCTCGCGGTTGACAGGTTAAAGCCCTGCATCGGACTCTGTGCTGACAGCTAGAGCCTGGAGCCTGCTTCAGATTCTGTGTCTCCCTCTCTCTCTGACCCTCCCCCATTCACCCTCTGTCTCTCTTTCTCTGTCTCTCTCAAAAATAAATAAACATTAAATATTTTTTTTTTTAAAGAGAGTCTTGATCAAAATTTCATTCAGTAAAAGATGTGGAACTTTGGATTCTCCAGGAGAAATACTGGGTCCGCGCAACAGCTGTTTGACAAACTCTTTGACTGAAATACTGAAGGCCAGTTCAAACTAGTTTCAGCAAAAAGGAAATTTAATGATGTACTGAATCAGGAAATCATGCATACATATGTCTGGCACAGGAAAATCCATGGGCTCAAACAATATTATCAGGGCCATCGTTCTCGCTCAATTTCATAATTCTATTCTCTACCTATCTATATTCTGCATGCAGCTATCCTCACAAGGTAGTCCATACACCCACCCTCAAGCCAACCATATCCTTCCAGCGTAATATCCCCAGCGTAATATTTCCAGAAATAGAATTTCACTCTCCATCTATATATCAATCCCATGGAATTCCCTACTTACCTTTACCTGAAGTTGGTCAAACTCATGGTTTAAGACAATCCTCTAGACTGCCAAATCTGCTCTAAACTTCTGACACCAACAGCAATGATCAAGCCAAAGTGCAAAATCAGAGGGAACAGTCCACAGGACTGCTCTTTAGACATCAGTCACGAGTTCAGGGATCCCAAAAGACTACCCTCACTTCAGATCAGCTGCATACAAATTCAAGGGTTCCCATGTCCACCGTCATTTTCAAAAATTCACTAAAACAACCCACAGGACTCAGGAAAATATTAGATTTATCATTATGGTTTTATTAGAGCAAAAGGATACATATTACAGCCAGCCAAAGGAAAAGACGCCTAGGGGAAAAGTCTGGAAGAGTTCATGATGCAAAGTTTTCTTCATCTTCAGGGACACATTAACTCTCCCAGCACCAAAGTATGACCAATACTCTAAGAGCACTGCCGGCTAAAGAAGCTCACCCAAGTTTCCATGCTTAGAGTTTTTATTTGGGGTTTAATATATACACATGACTGACTGAATAACTGGCTACATGGTTTCATTCAGTCTCCAGTGCACATACTTCCCAGAAGTTCATCTGACACCATGTGGTCTGAGGGGCCCACCATGAATCACTTTTTTAACAATACACTACCAAATGTGTCCAAGGGGCCCACCATGACTAACAAAGACGCTCATAGCAAGAAATTGCAAGAGTTTAGAGGTTACCTCTTAAGACTGGGGGCAAAGGCCACACTTCTCTTTCAACTTAGGCCAAATTTTTTCTTAAACACTCCTATTTGCCTATTCTTAGAAGAATTGTTATTAAGGGTTAGTGAACGAAATAATTGTTTAAATAAATGTTTCCACCCACTGATTTAAGAATAGGTGCTGGAGAGAAAATCCCCAGGAGGAACCATAAGAATAACACCAGGATAATACATATATAGAACAGACATAATCTTTACTCCACTACAAATGGTCACAAATAGGCCGTTTCATAACCAGCCCTTTCATTTGTTACGTGTGAAGTTTGAAATAAAGCCGTCTTTGACCACCAAAAAAAAAAAAAAAAAGGGTCACAAATAATACAGTAGTCCCCCCTTAAGCATGATTTTGCTTTAAGAGGTTTTAGTTACTCAAGGTCAACTTCAGTCAGGAAGCATATTATCCTCCTTCTGACCAATCATCAAGGTCAGTAGTAGCCTAACTCTACATCACCATGCCTATATCATTCACCTCACTTCATCTCATGACGCATGCATTTTACCATCTCACATCATCCACACGTAAAAGAATGAGTACAGTACAATAAAATATCTTGAGAGAGAGACCACATTCGGGTGATTTGTATTATAGTAAATTAAAACTGTTGTATTTTATTGTTTTCTATTGTTGTTAATCTCTTACTGTACATAATTAATGAAACTAAACTTTATCATAAGTATGAATGTAGAAGAAAACACTTTACTTCAGTAAGGTTGCAGGATACAAAACTAATGTACACAAATTTGTTGCATTTGTACACACCAATAATAAAGCAGCACAAAGAGAAATTAAGAAATCTCCATTTACAATGGCAACAAATTAGGGGTGCCTGGGTGGTTCAATCAGTTAAGACTCCAACTCTTGATTTCAGCTCAAGTCATGATCTCACGGCTCTGAGATCAAGCCCCATGTTGGGCTTGCACTGAGTATGGAGCCTGCTTAATTTTTCTCTCTCCCTCTCCCCTTCCCCAATTCACATGAGTATGCACACACTGTGTCTCTCAAAAAAAAAAAAAGAAAAGAAAAGAAAGAAAAACAATAAACAAAAACAAAAACAAAGAAATATTAAAAATAATTGCATCAAAAATCATAGGATACCTAGGAATAAATCTAACTAAAGAGGTGAAACATGTATGCTCTAAAATCTGCAAAACACTGATGAAAGAAATTCAAGACCACACAAAGAAATGGAAAGAAATTCCATGCTCATGGAATGGAAGAACAAATATTGTTAAAATGTCTATATTACCCAAAGCAATCTACACATTTAATGTAATTCCGGTCAAAAGACCAACAGCATTTTTCACAGATACAACACTAATCCTAAAATTTGTATGGACCACTAAAGACCCCGAATAGCCAAAGCAATCTTGAAAAAGGAAAGCAAAGCTGAGCTGGAGACATCACAATTCCAGACTTCAAGTTATATTACAAAGCTGTCATAATTAAGACAGTATGGCACTAACACAGAAACAGGTGCACAGATAAATGGAACAGAAGAGAAAACCCAGAAAGAAACCCACAATTATATGGTCAAGTAATGTTTGCCAAAGCAGGAAAGAATATCCAATGGAAAAAAGAATATCCAATGGAAAAAAAGAATATCCAATGGAAAAAAGGCAGTCTCTTCAACAAATGTTGCTGGGAAAACTAGACAGCAACATGTAAAAGATTGAAACTGGACCACTTTCTTCCACCACATACAAAAATCAATTCAAAATGAATTAAAGACCTAGATGTGAGACCGGAAACCATAAAAAAAATCCCTAGAAGAGAACACAGGTAGTAACTTCTCGGACATCGGCCATAGCAACTTTTTTCTAGATAGGTCCCCTGAGGCAAGGAAAACAAAAGCAAAAATAAACTATTGGGACCACTTCAACATAAAAAGCTCCTGCGCAGCAAGGAAACAATCCTCAGAACTAAAAGGCAACCTATGGAATGGGAAAAGATATTTATTAGCAAATGACATACCCAACAAAGGGTTAGTATCCAATATAGACAAAGAACTTATAAAACTCAACACCCTAAAAACAAATAATCCAATTAAAAATGGACGGAAGGCAGGAACAATTTTCCAAAGAATGGCCGACAGACACATGAAAAGATGAAAGATGCTCATCTTCATTTATCATCAAGGAAATGTAAATCAAAACTACAATGCAGTATCACCTCACACCTGTCAGGATGGCTAGAATCAAGAACACAAGAAGTAACAGGTGTTGGTGAGGATGTGTAGAAAAAGGAACCCTCTTGCACTGTTGGTGGGAATGCAAACTGCTGCAGCCACTACAGAAAACAGTATGGAGGTTCCTCAAAAAATTAAAGATAGAGCTACCTTATGACCCAGTAATTTCACTGCTGAGTATTTACCCAAAGACTACAAGAACACTACTTCAAAGGGATATATGCACCCCTATGTTTATAGCAGCATTATTTACGATAGCCAAGCTATGGAAGCAGCCCGGTGTCCATCAATAGATGAAGAGGAAAAGAAGACATATAATGTCATATTACTCAGCCATAAAAGGAATGACATCTTGCCATTTGCAACGATATGCATGGAGCTAACGAGTATAACGCTAGGTGAAATAAGTCAGAGAAAGACAAATACCATATGATTCCATTCATATGTGGAATGTCACAAACAACAAAGGGAGAAAAATAAGGGAGACAGAGAAAGCAAGAAACAGACTATGAACTCTTAGAGAATAAATTGATGGTTAGCACTGAAGAGAGGTCGGTGGGGGATGGGTTAAATAGATGATGGGGATTAAAGAGTGCACTTGTCATGATGAGCACCAGGTGATGTATGGAATTGTGGAATCACTATATTGTACACTTGAAACTAATATAGCACTGCATGTTAACCAACTAGAATTAAATTAAAATAAAAACTTAAGGGGTGCCTGGGTGGCTCTGCCAGTTGTTGGTCTGGCTCTTGATTTCGGTTCAAGTCAAGATCCCACAATCTTGGGATCCAGCACAGAGTCAGACTACACACTGAATGCAGAGCCTGATTATGATTCATTCTCTCTCTCTCTCTCTCCCAAAAATAAACAGTTTTTTGTTTTTTGCTTAATTAAAAAACAAAATAAAACTTCAAAAATTTAAACATTACCATAGGTATATATGTAGAAGAAATAACACATCATACATAGGGCTCAGTACTATCTGCGGTTTCAGGCATCCACTAGGGGTCTTAGACTATACCATTGTGGAGAAGGGAGGATTACCATACTTCATTATCCAAAAATTTTTCAGGCTTTAAAAACTAACATGTGTCTTAGGGGAGATAGGAAGAAATGATTCTAAAAAGAACTATCATTAGAAATTAATCATATCGAAATCTAAGTCAAACATTAAGCATACAATTAAGAAAGCTATTTGAAGAGTTTGGTTTCAATAAATATTTGTCTATAGTGTGAACTTTAAAATTAGGAATACATTTTTCCATTTCTTCTTTCCTTTGAACTCTACTGACAATAAATACAACTGTTGTAATTTGTGAAAGAAAAACATCATTCTGTCAAGAAAACATCAGTTTTCTTATTTACAAAATTGGGTTATTACTTACCTACCATATAGGATTATTGAGAAGATTAGGCAAATGTTTGTAAAATGCCAAGCACATTCTCTGGCATCCAACAGATAGTATCAAAGTGAGATCTGTGGCTGTTGCCACTTCTGTGGCTCCAAATTAAAAGCCACAGCTCCCATTTGGCCAGTAAGAGAACCAAATCACAATGATCACTACACCTAGGAAGAGCAGAGCTCAGAAGAATCACTTTCCAATGCTTTCCAATGAGAAAGAAGTACATAAAGGAAAGAGATTTGAGTTGGGAAACCAAAGTCCTGATTTCGTGCTTCCTTCCCACCACTTTATGTACTCAGCAACCATGGGCAAGTCACTGTACCGGCCTCAACTATCACACATGTCAAGTGGGGATACTAGTACTTAGTTTCCTACCTTACCGGACTCTTCATGGGATTTGTTGAGAAGTATTGTACAAAATGAGTGGCACCAGTCGTTATGACTATTTTTTGCCTTGTGCATATAAGGAAATATTACACAATTAGGGCAAAATATGTAATTTCAATTGCTTGCACAATTACCGTGTCATGTGAGAAAAGTTGTTCCCACTATTCCACAAACATAAAAGGAACCACACCACATTTTTAAAAGAGCATAAAATGTTAACGATATATCTAGTAATGTATGTTCCCTCAAGGATTATAATTTATGACTAAAAAGATAAGACAGATGGCTATAAATACATATTTAGCAATAATAATAATAATACTAACCAATGGCAATCCTGTCAACTGTAATACTGATACTCACACAGTATGATAGAGGATTATGAACACCATCTTATGAATACCCAAGCTCCAAGTTCCATGGGATTAAATTTTCCAGGCCACATAAGATATATTTTAGTTTTATTATATTACGGATCATACGATTTAAACAATCACTTTTAGTCTGAAAGAGAGGAATTTCTAAGTTGTGACCAAAGATAATCTAGGCCTGAACACAAGCTTCCTCATTGATAATAACCGTCATCCCTTTTCCAACTGAAGAGGTCAAAGGGCTTTACTGATAAAATTTTCCATACTGTCTGAGCATCACAATATCTCAATGAACATTGCTTTAAAGCCAGACTCCCAGCCTGGAAATGTTCAAGCCAACTTTGACCCCTCTATCCCTTCAAGCCCTCACATTCAATCAGTTACTAAATTTCCTGGTTTTTTACTTAAAGTATGTCTCAAATTTGTTCCTCTGTCTCCATTTTTCCTGCCACCATTACAGTCCACATCATCTTTTGCCAATACTCTAGTCTCCAGGTTTTTTTCTCTCCCTTCCATCTCCCCTTTAACACCCTGCCCAATTATCTCCCTAACATAGTACTTACATCCTGCCACACCCTTGCCCATGAACCTATACTCCAGTCAGTCCTATGATCCCAGAGGAGGAGCTTTTAAAAACATTGATGCCCAAGTTCTACCTAAAAAGGTTCTGATTTAATTCACCTGGGACAGAGCCCTGTCATTAAATTTTCTTTAAAGGTTTCTTGGGTGTTTTTAATGGACAGCCAGGTCTGGGAACCACTGTGATGAATCTCTACTGCCTATGAAGTCAAATTAGAACTCCTGTAGCAGACCCTGCAGGTAATAAGCTCAGATTCTTTCCCTTTCCATTCTATGTGCCCATCCCATACTTCAGTGTGATTTGTTGTTTTTTTTTTTTCTCTTTAAGTTTATTTATTTTGAGAGTGAGACTGTGTGCAGAAAAGGTAGAGAGAAAGAAGGAAAGAGAATCCCAAGCAGGCTCTGCACTGTCAGCTGAAGGAGCCAGAGGCAGGGTTCAAACTCAAAAACTAGTGATATCATGACCTGAGCCAAAATCAAGAGTTGGATGCTTCACTGCCTGAGCCACCCAGGCGCCCCAGAGTGACATGTTTCTAATGGCCATCGGTACATGCTACTCTTCTGATAACCGCCCTTGTGTGACTAGAGCTGATGCATCCTTGCTCCTGCAAAGAAAACAGAAAGGGCCTGGAGATTTATATCTCCTGGGGTAACCCGTAGACAATGCCTAAGTAATGTGAGACCATGATGCCTATGGATCTAGACATACTCTGGGTGTAATTTACACTTTGGGACCCCCCAGCAGAACCAGACTAAGACAGGGCCTTTACCTAAAAACACACATACCCTTGCTTGGCTTTTTCTCCTTCCTTTCACTCCCTTACTCATTTCATCTGGGAAAATCACTT
Organism: Panthera tigris; assembly: GCF_018350195.1. Taxonomy (NCBI): domain Eukaryota; kingdom Metazoa; phylum Chordata; class Mammalia; order Carnivora; family Felidae; genus Panthera; species Panthera tigris. The sequence continues at coordinate 22,932,525 of NC_056672.1, read as the reverse complement.
GCACACAAAACCTCATCATAAGGTCTGCTTATGAAGAATCCAGCCTTTCTGACATCTTGGTCAAAACAGTTCACAACTTGGTCCCACCATGTTTTCTGCAATTATCCATCATCTGGCGGGGGAGCTAGTTTTCTCATCCACTGTATTTCCCACAGAACTCTTTAAGCCTGCCATTTCCAAGTGACCTCTGTGAGTATCAAAACTTCCTACCTTTCACAAACTCTAGATATCACTCCCACCCCATGTATAGCCCAAGGCCCTACCCATACCATGTGCTCAACAAAACTGATTTGAACTGGTGGTGTCTCCCCCATGAAATTTGCTTTGACAATTCTAGCACACATAACTCTAGCTGTATTCTCCAACTTCTTTATTTAATGTCATATCTTCATTCATTTGTTGACTTATTCAACAGATAGTTATGTGATTACTAGGCCCCAGAACTGTGCTCATCATGGAGAATGAAACAATGGGTAAGGATATTTCTGACTCCATGGAGCTTACAGTCAAGTTAAGGATACAGATGTTCAGCAAATAATCACACAAATAAATGCTGATTTATAACCATGATAAATGGTACTATGAAAGAACAGGAAAGTAATAAGTGTCCTTAGCTAAGGCTTCTCTGAATAAATAATGAAGAAATGATGACCTAAAATTATTGTCCTGATCTCTATTTTAGGGGTTCTTGGTTGCACCCCTCAAAATCTCATACAAATTTTGTGTGACCATACATTATTCTTCTAAACAGATTCTGAAGGGGTCCATAACCACAAACTGTTCACCTTGCCAATCCTGTAGAATATGTGTTGTTTATTAATTGCCTCCTATGTGTGCCCTGTCTGTAGTTCCCTCTTCATAGAAATGTTAACATTTTCTTTTGTATTTGATATCATTTAGTCCAATGTTAGCCATATGGTCATCACTCAATAAATATTTGTTTTCCTCCCCGTTTTTAGCCTGAGTATTTCCACAGAACTCAGACTTTCAAAAATAAAGTGTCATTCTTTATTGAATAAGAGCCCATTTTGAGCAGTGGTGGGTGGGATGAAAATGATTATCTTGGTTTTGTTTGGGTACCAGGAAAACAAGAGCAACAAAACAGGATTTGCATGTTAAAACCTGCTTGTGCTAGGCCAGTGCCAAACAATTGTCACTACATAGAAGCTTCAGAGTTATGCTTCTTCAGAGAATTAACATCCTCATTCTGGGAACTCTCTGCAATTGCCTCATCCCCAAACCCTAGGTATCCTAAAAGTACACTTGTTACCTAAAAGGTAAAAGCAAAAAACATTCATTTCATACACAAAAAGTTGAAATCTGATTACTTAATCAGGTATCCTGATCAATTTCAAAGAAAAATAGAATAAAAAATTAAAATTTAATTTCAAATGCCACTGAAAAATACCTGTGACTATATATACATTGAAAATGAATATTATATATGTACAGACTAAAATATAATATGAATTTATCTATTCCAGATATTAATACTTTTAATTCATATCTTTAGTAAGGCACTTAGACATGTTACAAATAGAAAAATGTATACATAAACCACAGTTCTTAACTGACGTCAGTAAACATAGGAACATAAAATCAGAAAAGAAGATTATGCCAGAATCCAATATATCTCCAAGGTATTGCTAAAAGTGCAACAATATGAACAAGTTGTACTTGAAACCCAGGTCCAACAGACCTGACATAATGGTACAAAATGTGCAAAACACAAAAACCATTACAAAATTAAAGAGAAAAATATTAAAGAAAGAATTAAATTGAATAATCAAAAGACAAAAAAGCATGAAGTTAATTGTACACACCCATCAAAATCTAAGAGGGAAAACGACCTGTATAATTCTACATTCTCATTCCATGCTTTTCTTAAACTTGAAACTCAGAGTTTCAAAGATTGGTTGTTACTAGAATATCCTGAACAGATGACACCATATCCACACATCCACATGTTAATAGACTGCCACTCTTGAATGACCCAAACCATCTGGGACCAAACACCAAATTTTAAAAATGTATTTCCTTTTCCCATTGGTTGAGAACCCTTGTGCCTCTGTCCTCCTGCTCAACACTTCCATCATAGGTGTGCAATAAAGGGAGAAGACATCAGATGCAAACAATGCTGGCACTTCAAAACAACTCGCATACAAAGTTTGATAAAGTAGTTGAAATCCACAGTTCATTCTCAAAGCAAGATTTGATTTATGGTTTCTCACTGAAGGGTTTTCCTTTCTTTTAACATATATGATTGAATGCATGCTAAGTAGCTATATATTAGAAACCAAGTCTCAAAAACTACTTTAAGAAGGAAACATCAGACACCAAATTACTTTCCACACAGGGAATGAGGACAGAGTATGAAGGAGTGTAAGACTATCTAATTTTGCCATCTATCGCTTCTATTTTATAGGGCCTTTGAGCCTTGATCTGGTTCTTAACATGTCCTCCTAGGAATGTCACGCTCCCATAGACATAGTCAGCAATTCTCCATGTTAACTCCACCCTCTCTTCCGCTGTTTCAGTGCGAGTAAAGGAAAAATAATTTTACTATAAACAAAAGCAGCTTTGATCTAACTCTCATTTTTTAAAGTAATTTATTCTGAAACATCAGCATTTGAATTCTTAATGGCAAATTATCTGCTACACGTTTCATGAGTGATGAAGATTAACCAATATACTCATATCACAAAGTAGATATGGCCTCAAACAACGAACACTAACTCATCTATTCTAACCGTGAGGTATCTTGCATGACATCACAGAACTGAAAGAAAGACTTGGTAGCCATTTAGTTCTATATTTTGCAACTCCTCTGTCTGGAACTCTCCCATACACTGAAAGACTATTATAATTTTTCTTTTCTTCCCTACTGACAGTTCTACCCAGGGTGAGGGGAATGAAGGTGATGCAACCATACTAGAAAAAGGAGATAAGCTAATGAATACGATGGAGGAGGTTTCACATTCACATGTGTGTGTTGTATATAATGTGATCGTGGATGAGTGCCGTGGATGAAATGATGTGTTTCAGGACAGGCAATTGGCAGCTTCACTGTGCCCAAAGAAGGTTCACTGGGCTATCATTGACAGGAAAGATTCACTAAAATCAGTGAGATAGGCCCTAAATGTTTTTAGTTCACCTCATTGTCAGCCCAAGTGCTCCATTGTTCAAATAAGATTCATAGTTGGGTTGCTTTCACTATACAAATAAAAGAACCCAAGAACTTTCCTATAACAATGGATTTTTTAAATTGGCATATTAAATCCCTCCCTCCTCCATTCCCAAGTCAAGGCACCCCTCCAATGACTTTGATTAATCCTTTTGTAGAATTATGAACTTGGAGAGCTTTTGAAAGGAGAACGCATTGAATGCCAGGTGGGATTTAGCCAAAGCTGTCACAGCTCTGGTTGTTACCCCTTATAATCCATCTTCCTGAATCAAAAAGCAAACTGTGAACAAACAGCTTAGGCGGTTTGTTTGAAGATACACTCCTGTCTTTCTAGGAGAGATTAAGTCATGGCTACAGTTTGTTTGGAAAATGATTATCCACATTAAAATTATTAAATTCATGTAGCATCTCTTTTAGCCATATGTTTTATAAAGTTTCATCTCTGGATCACAATAATAATAAAGTTCAAGTTTTTATACTGAAACACAGACCTCGTCTACAGTCTTTCAAAATATCAATTTTTTTGCATTTGCCACAAGACAGTCTCTACCTTTTAAAAGGAACCACAGCCATACCAGTTATGGAGAGAAAGGGATTATTTTAGTATTTATCCCCAAACACCAGGCTCCATAGAAGCCACGTTCATGCCCTGCTGCAACAGGGACACAGATTAGGTAGCTAAGAGCTTGAGCAAGAAGGAAAAGATAAAGCCACTCCTGTGATATATTTCAAAAGTAAAGTATTTTCCCTTACAATGGGAGTTTTCATCGGGCACCTGGGTGGCTCAGGCAGTTGGGTGTCCAACTTTGGCTCAGGTCATGATCTCATGGTTTGTGGGTTTGAGCCCCATGTTGGGCTCTGTGCTGACAGTTCAGAGCCTGGAGCCTGCTTCAGATTCCCTGTCCCCTTTCTCTCTGCCCCTTCCCCATTCATGCTCTGTCTGTCACTTTCTCAAAAATAAATAAACATTTAAAAAAAATAAACAAATAAAAAGAATGGGAGATTTCATCATAGTAAATGTATATAAATCTTAGAATACAATATAATCTCTTTAAATATCTAAGCAGTCAGCCTCCTTTGTATCACCAACTACTGCATATTTGATACTCAAGGTATTTTTGGTATTCAAATAATCCTTGAATTGAGATGGGGGCAGGAGATTGTTCAACGAATACTAAATGGATGCTATGTATCAGGCTCCATGGCAGGTTTTAGATAAACAGGATTAATAAAACACTGGCCCTCTCTTTTTGAGCTCAGAGTGTAGTAAAGGAGACAATCACGTAAACAATAGACTACTAAACATTATGATAAAAGCCACAATAGAAGGGTAACCATTGGGTTGAATAGGCAGAACTCCAGAGAATATGGGGGGGGTGGGAAGAGTGACAACCTAAAAATTCATGTGTTCCCTTCACAGGCCCTTTGTAACCAATCCACAGACTCATTTTTCTCTTAACTCTTTGAAGGAAAAGTTGGGTGAAAAGAGATCCCATAATTTCCTTAAATACTCTACTTTTAAGTCAGCTGTAGTGCCAAGAATAATCTAGCTCCGTAATTAAAATGTCCAGTCCATTTTATTAATCAAAACACCAAATACACTTAAAGTGAAAAATTCCCTCTGTCAAATTGGTAGTACTTTTAGGCTGGGAGGAAAGAAAGATATTGTCTTCCTGTTCTCTATTTCCCTGCCATGCCATTTTCTTACCCACCCCTTACCCAGCTCCACATACAAATTTGCCTCTGCTTTCACCAGAGATGGAGCCAGACAAAGGGAAGACAAGGAAGCATCAGGAAGTGTCTTGACTCAGCTGGTACCCTTAGAATCTGAACAAAATAGATTCTTTCTCTCATAAGGTGCTTTCATGTATTTATTCCACAAATATTAATTGAACACCAATAACATGCTAGGCACTGTTCCAAACACTGAGAACACCTAATAAGGAAAACAAAGCCTTTGAGTCTATGGACTTTATAGTCTAGTGCGGGCTATGAGAAAAAGAAAAATTAAATAGGAAAAGGAAACAGGGAGCATGTAAAGAGTAAATGCTATTTTACCTAGGTTAATCAAGAATGCTCTTTCTGGTAAGGTGATATTTGAGCAGAGATTTAAAACACAAACAAAGAAAAAATCTAAAGGATTTAAGCCAGCAAACACCACAGTAAAGAGCACTCCAGACAGAGAGGTAATAATTGCAAAGGCCCTGAGGCAAGCAAATACTGGATATGTTCAAAGAATAGCAAGAAGGCCAGTAGCATGGTGAGAGTAGAATGAGGAAGGAAAGAATATTGGAGATGAGGCCATATGGAGATCATATCAGAGGTAATCAGAGGCCACTGGGCTTCCTTCTTCTTAGTGAAAAAGAGAATTTTTTGAAAGTTTTGAGCAGAGATGGAAAATTATATATATATTTTATATATCACTCTGATTTCCCAGCACCTGGATGGTTCAGTCGGTTAAGTGTCCAACTTTGGCTCAGGTCTTGATCTCACGGTTCTTGAGTCTGAGCCCTGCAGCGGACTCTGTGCTGACAGCTCAGAGCCTGGAGCCTCCTTCAGATTCTGAGTCTCCCTCTCTCTCTGACCCTCCCCTGCTCACGTTCTGGCCCTCTCTTTCTCAAAAATAAATAAACATTAAAAAAAATATTTGAAGTCACTCTGGCTTGAAGGTAGAAAACAGAGCATAAGGTAAGCATGGAAACAGGAAGACAGTTGGGAGGCTACTTTAAGATTTCAGACCAGAGGGGCGCCTGGGTGGCTCAGTGGTTAAGTGTCCAACTTCGGCTCAGGACATGATCTCGCGGTCAGTGAGTTCGAGCCCCATGCCGGGCTCTGTGCTGACAGCTCAGAGCCTGGAGCCTGTTTCAGATTCTGTGTCTCCCTCTCTCTGACCCTACCCCGTTCATGCTCTGTCTGTCTCTGTCTCAAAAATAAATAAAGTTTAAAACACAAAAATTTAAAAAAAAACAAAGATTTCAGACCATAGATTATGGTGGCTTGAATTACTATGATAGGGAAGAAGGAAATAGAATTGGATAAATTCTGGATATACTATAAAAGATTTAATGATGGACCAATTATGGGATATATGAGTGAGAAAGAAGGCAAAGGTGACTCCAACGTTGTGACCTGAGAAACCCAAAGAAACATGTTGCTATTCACTGAACTGGGGGGAAATGTGACAAGATAAGGTTTGATTAAACAGCAACAAACAAAAACAAGGGTTATATTTTGTACATGTTAATTAAAGCTTCCTTTTTGACACCTAGGTGTCATAATAAGTATAGAAATAAGTATAGAAATAACCTGTTCGGTATTCAATATAGGAGTTCAGAGAAGTCCAGCCTGGTAAGCACACGTCATATGTAAAGACATAAGCATGGAAATGTATGGGTTCAGAGTGATATCAGGCTAATTACCTGAAAAACAATAGTTGAGACTACATTTAAGATACATCAAGTTATTAGGATGAAATATGTTATCATTAATAAATCAAATATCACCTTTAACTAAAGATTCCTTCATTTCAAAACACGTAAGTATGAAAAAGTAAAACATTTTATATCTACTTCCAATGTTAACCATTTATCATGGAAAGTAAAATGGTAGCTGACAGGTTAGAAAATTATCAAAAAGATTGTCCAACTACAGAGAAAAAGATTTAAATAAATGCTTAAAATAAATTCAAAGAGAAGTGTTCATAGTTGCAACTTGGAATCAGTTGCCTTATTGCCATTAAAAATGTAAAGTCAGTAAGATTTTTTATAAAGACAGTTTCATGTCAAATAATTCATTTCCTTCATTTGAAGTATGATTATCTCCTGAGATTTTGCTTCTCTTGAGAGTGATAACACAGTATATCGATTTAAACAAAACTGTTTTTAAAACAGTTTCAAAAAGTCACTAAAGAACCTGGAACCTACAGCCGGAAACAACTAAGCCTGAGGATGAGTAGGAATCTGATTTCCAGAGTTACAACATCCTAAAACTCAAAATGTCCAGTTTTCAACAATAAAGTATGAGGAATGCAGAGAAATAAAAAAGTATGCTCCACTCAAAAGAGAAAAAAGGAAATTACCAAAAACTGTTCTTAAGAAGTATAGTCATTAGACTCACTAGACAAAAACTGCCTAAAATATACCCAAAGAGCTAAAGGAAACCATGGACAAAGAACTAAAGGAAATCAGGAAACTGACATTTCAACCAATATAGAATATCAAAAAAGAGACAGACTTACAAAAAGGAATCAAATAGAAAGGTTGAAGCTGGAGGGGCACCTGGGTGGCTTAGTTCATAAGTTTGAGCCCCCTGTCGGGCTCTGTGCTACAACTCAGAGCATGGAGCCTGCTTCAGATTCTGTGTCTCCCTGTCTCTCTGCCCTTTACGTGCTTGTCCTTTCTCCCTCTCTCTCTGTCTCTCTGTGTCTCGCTCTCTCTCACTAAATAAACACTAAAAGAATAATGAAAAACAAAGGAAAGAAAGAAAAAAAAGAAAACTTGAAGGTGGAATGTACATTAGCTAAAATGAAAAATGCACTAGAGGAATTTAACAGCAGACTTGGGCAGGCTGAAGACAGAATCAGTAAACATAAGATATGTGAAATGTAATTGAAAGAAAAAAGAAAGCTGATGTACTTACATTAACATCAGACAAAGTAAATTCTAGAGAAAAGAAGATTACATGAGAGAATGAGGGTCATTTTATAACGAGAGAGTGGTCAAATGATCAATAGAACATAAGAATCCTAAACACTGATGTACCTAATAACAGAGTTTCAAAATATACGAAGGAAAAATAGGACTTACCGGAGAAATAGTCAATCCACAATTATAGTCAAAGATTTCAATAGTGCTCTCTCAGTAAGTGACCAAAAAGACAAAACAATCACTACGGACATAGAATATTTGAACCTAACGTCAATGAATTTGACATAATTAACATTTATACAATACTCCCCAGGCAACAAAAGAATATACAAGTACACAGACAAGATTTACTAAGATAGGAGCACCTGGTTGGCTCAGCTGGCTAACGTCCAACTTTGGCTCCGGTCATGATCTCATGGTCATGAGTTAGAGCCCCACGTCCAGTTCTGTGCTGACAGCTCAGAGTATGGAGCCTACATAGGATTCTGTATCTCCCCCTCTCTCTGCCCCTTCCCTGCTCACGCTGAGTCACTCGCTCTCAAAAATAAATGAACATTTAAAAAAAAAAAAGAAAGATTTACCAAGATAAAACACACTCTGTATTGAAACATAAACATAAATCTCACACACACACCACCACTACCAACAGCAAATAAATTTAACTATTAAAATTGGACAAAGTGTGTCCACCTACCACAGGGAATTTTTTAATCAACATCAGAAAAATCTGGGGGCACCTGATTAGCTCAGTTGGTTAAGCATCCAACTCTTGATTTTGCCTCAGGTCATGATATCACAGTCATGGGACTGAGACCCACATGGGGCTCCACAGTGAGTGTCGAGCCTGCTTTGGATTCTCTCCCTCTCTCTCTCTCTCTCCCCCCTCTTCTCTCTGCCCCTCCCCAGCTTGTGCACATGTGCTCTCTCAAAACGAACAGACTTTAAAATAAAAGAAAACTCTTTCAAAATCCTCCAAATACAGTACAACCTTGGATTACAAGGAACTTGTTCTGCAAGTGTTCCACAAGAAGAGGGAACATTCCTAGTAAATTTTAACTTGATAAATGAGCAATGTCTTGCAATACGAGTAGTACGTGATGCCAAACACCACATCATCACAACTGAGCTGATGGTTCTTCTCTCTCTCTCTCTCTTGCTGCGGGATTATGGGAGATCGTCTCCCATGCTCAGATGCTCGGTCTCAGGCCATGGTATTTGGGAGAAATCAGTGATTTTTCAGAACACTGGAAGGTGCCCACAACTGCCACTAGTGTAAATTTTTGTCACTTCAAAGCACCTATGGATAGTCCTTTGCTTTTCCGTACAAGAGTAAGGTTAGGAATGCTTTGCTTCATTCTAGGTCAAGCTGCCTGCAGATATAGACCTTCTCCTCTGCCGCCTTATTGCCAGTTACATTAAAACAGTACATGACAACAGTTTACTAGTACTGTAGTGTAGTCAAATTCCATTAGTGACAGTGACAGTCATCCTACACAATAACCCGCCTCTGTCATCTCCCTCACCCCAGCCACGAAGGTTTTCAAAGGTTAGTGCAGGTTAATTCTTTATTTTTCTTTATATTTTGTATTTCTTTATTATTTTGTATTATATGTGATTATATATGATTCTATATATAAATATATATTTTATATGATTATTGTAATCACTTTTATATGAATATTTTGGGGTTGTGGAACGAATCATCTGAGTTTCCATTATTTCTTATGGGGAAATTCCCTTTGATATACAAGTGCTTTGGATTACAAGCATGCTTTTGGAATGAATTATGCTTGCAAACCAAGGTTTTACTGTATTTGGAAATTAAATAAAACTTCTAAATAACCCATGAATCGGATCAAAGAAGAAACCAAAAGGGAAATTAAAAGTATTTTGAACAGTTCAAAAGTATTTGAACATACTGCAATGCAGTTAAAGCAGTGTTTAGAGAAAAATTTATAGCACTAGATCCCTGTATTAGAAAGGTCTCAAATCAGTGACTTTAGCTTCTACTTTAAGCAACTAAAAAAAGAAGGACAAATTACAGCCAACGTAAGTAAGAGAAAATAAATAATAAAAACCCGAGAGGAAATCAACAAAATGGAAAACACATACAAAAAAAAAAAGTAGAGAAAATCATTTAAACCAAAAACTAGTTCTCTGAAAAGATTAATAATAATAATAACAACAACAACAACGACAAACCTCTAACCAAACTTACCAGGTAAAAACTAAAGAAGTCACAAATTACCAATATCAAGAATGAAAAGGCGAATATCACTGCAGACCCTCAGCATATTTGAACAATAATAAGGGAATGTTCTCAACAATTTTTTACCAATAAGTCTGGAAACTCAGATGGAATAGGTAAATTTCTTAAGAAATGCCAACTATCACAACTCGCTAATATGAAATAGATAATTTGAATAGCTTTGTAACTGTAAAGGAAATGAATTTTTAATTTAAAAACTCCCAAGAAAGAAAATCTCCAGAGTCCTATGGTTGCACTGGAAAATTCAACCAAGTGTTTAAAGAAGAAATACCACCAATTCTACAAAATTTCTTCCACAAAATCACTTCCAGAAAACAGAGCAGGAGGGAACACTTTCTAATTCATTTTACAAAATATAACCCCGATACAGAAATGAGAAAAAGTCAGTACAAAAATAAGGAAACTACGGACCAATGTCATTCATGAATACACATGTAAATATCCTTCACAAAATACTAGCAAACAGAATTCAACAACTACATAAAGGGAATTATATACATAACTAAGTAGCATTCACTCTAGGGATTCAAGGCTGGTTCAGTATTAGAAAATCAATCAGCATAATCCACCTATTTAAGAGACTGAAGACTAATCACAGGATCATATCCATTAATACAGAAAACACTTGATGAAATTCAACATCCATTCATGATTAAAAACTCTCAGAAAGAAACTTAACAGAAGACCATAGGGGAGGGGAAGGAAAAAAAAAAAAGTAAGAGAGGGAGAGAGCCAAACCATAAGAGACTCTTAAAAACTGAGAATAAACTGAGGGTTGATGGGGCGTGGGAGGGAGGGGAGGGTGGGTGATGGGCATTGAGGAGGGCACCTGTTGGGAGAAGCACTGGGTGTTGTATGGAAACCAATTTGACAATAAATTTCATATTAAAAAAAAAACTCTCAGAAAAAGAGCAAAAGAGGGAAGTTCTTCAACTTGACAAAGAGCAACTACAAAAACCTACAGTTAACATGATGTTTACGGTGAAACACTAAATGTTTCCACCCTAAGATATGGAACAAGGCAAGTTTGCCCACTCTCACCAAATAAACACAGTGTTCAAAGTTCTGGCCTCTGCAATAAAGTACAGAGATAATAAAGGGGGAAATAAAACTGCCCCTATTTGTAGATGATATGATTGTCCAAAAAAAATCTAAAGGAATCTATAAAAACATCTCTGAGAATTTATATTTGAGGTCAGCAAGGTCAAAGAATACAAAATAAGCATACAAAATCTATTCTATTTGTATATATTATCAGTGAGAACACAGACACAAAAGTTTAAAATGCACTATCACTTACAATCACTACAAAATAAAATATTTATGTGTACAAAACATGTTCAGAACTTAGATGCTGAGAGTTACACAATATTTACGAAAGAAATTTAAGAAGACACAAGTGGAGAGCTATACTATGTTCATAGTCTGGAAGATTCAACATACTAAAGTCAGTTCTCCCCCACTGACATACAATTGCTATCAAAATGCCAGTAGATTTTTTTTTAATAGACACAACTGTCTACAATTTATATGGAAAAGCAAAGGAACTGGAGTAGCTAACACAATTTTGAAAAAAATGAGCAAAGCAGAAAGCATCAGTCTATCCAATTTTAAAACTTAGCTTAATACAGCTACAATAATCAAGACTATGTGCATAATTAACACGGATAGACGCATACATCAATGAAACTGAATAGAGAACCCAGAAATAGAACCATACAAATATGTTCAATGAATTTTTGACAAGGTACAAAAGCAATTCAAAGTACAACAGCCAGCTTTTCAATAAACAGCACTGGAGCAAGTGGACATCATTTCGCCAAAACAAATGAACTTCAGCCAAAGTCTCATACCTTACATAAAAACTAGGGGTGCCTGGGTGGCTCAGTTGGTTAAGCGTCCAACTCTTAATTTTGGCTCAGTCATGATCTCCCTGTTTGTGAGGTAGAACTCTGCCTCTGGCTCTGTGCTGACAGCACAGCTGACCTTCTTGGGATTCTCTCTCTCTCTCTCTCTCTCTCTCTCTCTCTCTCTCTCTCTTTCTCTCTCTCTCTCTGCCCCTCCCACCCCCACTCACGCTCTCTCTCTCTCTCTCAAAATAAATAAACCTTTTAAAAAATTAACTCAAATGGATCACAGATTTGAATATAAAACATAATACTATAAACTTTAAAAAAATAGGAGAAACTCTTCAAGATCTAAAGGCAGGCACAGAGATCTTAGATGTGACACCAAAAAATGACCCATAAAAGGAAAAGTTTACCAACTGATCTCCATCAAACTTTAAAACTATTGCTCTGCAAAACACTGTTAACAAGATGATAAGACAAGCTATAGACTGGAAGGAAATACTACTTGCAAATCACATGTCTCACATAACGTTAGTGTCAACAATATATAAAGAACTCTGGCAACTCGCTGGTAAAACAAAACAAAACAAAACAAAAACAAAACAAAACAAAACAAAACAAAAAAACCAAATGATCCAATTAGAACATGGACAAAAAACACAAAGAGACATTTTTTCACCAAAAGACAGATGGCAAAGAAGCCAAATAAAAATGTTTAATATCATTTGTCATTCAGGAAGTGCAATTCTAACCACAATGATATATCACTACACACTTATTGGAACGGCTAAAGAAAAAAAGTTTTTTAATAGTGACAACACCGATGCTGGCAAGGATGATGAGAAACTGGATCACTCACGCTGTTGATGAAAATATAAAACAGAACAGCCACAGTTTCTGCATCTTAAAAAAACTAAACATGCAACTTGGTGATCATCCTACTGGGCATTTATCACAGAAAAACAAAGACTTATGTTCATACAAAAACCTGTACACAAACGTTCACAGTGTTTTTATTCAAAACCAGAAAACCCCAGCTGTTGTTCAACCAGTGGTTAAAAAGACTGGAGAACATCCATGCTATGGAATAGTATTCAGCATTAAAACAAAGTGAACTGATACACACAACAGCCTAGATGAATCTCCGGAGAACTAAGCTGAGTAAAAAAGGCAAATTCCAGCAAGTTACGTTAGGATATGATTCCATATATGTAAAATACTACTGGAATGGCAAAATTATAAAAATGGAAAAACAGATGCAGGAGGGTACGGGCATGTGGGAAGTGTGGCTATAAAATGGCAATTGGAGGAAAAGCTTAGTGACAGGAGTATTCTATACCTTGACTGTATCAATGTCAGTATCTTGGTTGTCATATTATAATATAGTTTTGTAAGATATTCTGATTGGAGGAAGCTGGATAAAGTATACATGAGCTCTATTTCCTTTTTTAAATTTTTGTTATGTTTATTTAGTTTTGAGAGACACAAAGAGCATGACCACGGAATGGACAGAGAGAGAGGGAGACACAGAATCTGAAGCGAGCTCTATTTCTTACAACTGCATGTGAATCTGCCTACGTCTCAAAATAAAAACTTTAATTTTAAACACTCAAAACGAATGGGAAGATATGAATGTTTGTGAGCTTGATTACGATTTCATTCAAAACTCATCAAGTTCTGGGGTGCCTGGGTGGCTCAGTCGGTGAAGTGTCCAACTTGAGCTCAGGTCATGATCTCGCACTTCATGAGTTCAAGCCCCATATCTGGCTCTGTGCAGAGCTCGGAGCCTGAGGCCTACCTCAGATTCTGTATCTCCATCTCTCTCTGACCTCTCCCCCACCCCCGCCTCATGCTTTGTCTGTCTCTCAAAAAAATTAAGAATCATTAAAACAAAAGACAGTTTCAAACTCACCAAGGGGTACATTTTAATGTGTATGCAGTTTTTTGCATATCAGTTATGCCTCAAGAAAGGTGGGTAGGGGGAAGATACTGTATTTCTCTTCCTTTCCCTTTCTGAGTAATTCAGTCTTAAAGCCAATAGGTGAACCAAGCAAAATGGGCACAGACACCAAAAGGGCGAGAACAGGGCACTTAGAGAGGCATCGGCAGTGTCCCAGAGCTGAAAGTCAGAGCCTAAGCAGCATGAAGAGAGGCTTGGCATAGAAGCGTTGCCTGGTGCAGCATGGGTGTCTAGGTGACAGAGCTGCCACACACATTGATATCTAAGCAGTAGAAGTGGATATCCATACATGGAGGAGACAGTGGCAGTGATGAGAAATTGCTTCCATACAGGATGACTGATTGAACAAGTACGTATATTAAAAAAGTAATGGAACCAGATTTCTCACTGTTAGAGAAAGAAGTTAAAAACTTGGAAAGGTAGAAAACTAGAATGAACCCTGTGGTGTTAGATGGTAACTGGAGGTACTGGTGTGAACTCGTGAATCTCAACATATATAGATATAGACAGAAATAAACTGAGATTTAAATGTGTGAACACGTGTGTATGTGTGTGCATGCTTATACATACACATATTCTCTAGCTCTGTTTACTGAAAGAATCTACAAGCAGCAACGTCCTAATAATAACGAATACATCTACCACACTGATCTTGGCTTATCAATACCATTCTCCGTTAAAGAAAACAGGGCTACCTGGAAAAATGGCTGAACCCAGGATTATACAGGGAAAAGTATACAGTGAGTCTAAAACATCTTTTTGTGTCAGAAAGTAGAAATCGATTGAGAGAAATCAAGAGAACAGAGAAGTCAGACTGAAGTCATGAGCTAAATGTGGCAATTTGGACACCAAAATATTGATAGTGGCAGACTGAATTAAACCAAGTGGGAAACCAATTGTCTTTATTGATATAAATAGCAAGGAAATTAATTAACTACTTAATTGACGTGGAATGAGACACTGGTTTTTGTTTTGGAATGAGGTATTCAAATTTAATAAAGATGTTTTAATATTGACTCAGGAGAATGTGAATATATATTACTAACACAATTAAAAATTAAATACAAAAATGTAGCTCATGACCTGAAGGGTCTTACCTTCCATTTGGGAGGGATGTGATATATTGTGAGACCTCTAGGACTTTTCTGCACAGCATATTTTTCCAGTTCCTCTAGGTAGTAGCTGAGTAGCTACAGGAAAAATGAAGAGGGAGGAAGGTAAAATGACTCTTGTATTTCTTCTTTGGATGTTCAGGTGCTGCGGATACTGAGACCGTCTGGGGAAGGGAAGGTTGGAGATAAAGGAAGACAACAGGTTAACTTTGGAAGATCTTACACTGAGGATGTGTTAGCAAGCAGGGGGTTTCCTTGCTTTGAAACTCAGAGGAGTACCGGCACTGAAACGCCTAACCACGTGAGCAGATAACTCACCTAAAGAGGCTGGAGAAAGAGAAAGGATTTGGACCAGGGCAGATTCCTGGGTTAATCAGACATTTAGGAAAAGCTTTGTGCTGTTTGGAACAGGATGGTTTATAAGCAAGCACAATTATGACTAAACATGGTAAGCAAAATACTAAAAATTCAGAGTCAGAAACCACCCAAATGTCAACAGAAAGTAGAATTTCATATTCTACCACTTCATAAAAAGTTATCATACAACGGTTATGAAAGTTCACAATGACATAAATATGTTTATGGTAGTGTTTTTCATTTGGACTACATATCACTTAAGCAATGTTAAAAACAGGCACACCAAGGGGTGCAGGACTTTAGCCTAGGTCATGATCTCACGGTTCAGATCACGGGTTCAAGCCCCCCGTCCAGCTATTTGCTAGCAGTTCAGAGCCTGGAGCTCCTTTAGATTCTGTGCCTCTGTCTCTGCCCCTCCCCTGCTCACTCATTCTCTGTCTCTCAAAATTAAATAAACATTAAAAATTAAAAAAAAAAAAAAACAGGCATAGCGAAATCTCTAGGATGCACGAAAGGGGTAAGGGTAATTGTTTTGAAGCTGGGAATCTATGAGGTTTCTCCTCTACTACTTTTCCATATCTTCCAAATACACTAACAGTGCACTTTCTAGTAGGGGAAATAGTCACGAATACGATTCTCTTCCACCTCCTACTACGATAAACATGGTGACGCTTCCCAACACGGAACCAGGACACACAGAGGCATCAATACATCAATACCTGCAATTTAGGGCAATTACCTGAGAGTTTCTGCCTAATAAAAAACATGATATCCGCTTCATGGAGAGACTCACGTCCTGCTATCCCTGATCTTGCAAGGCCGAAAGAAGGTTCTGCCTCTTCCTCTCCATCCAGAACGCCTCCATTGGCTTATACCTGGGGTTCGCCCAAACCATTCCCCCTGGACTCACCGCTAGGTCCAAGCAGCAATTAAAGCTCTTGTGGCTCCTTTGAAAACAACTGGCAGACTGTGAGCATCCTACCAATTACCGGTTTCGCAGGGAATCAGAAATGAGGGTTCCTAATTTAGGGTACGAACTTGCATCTTGAAGCCTCACTCTCCTGACTGGTGCAGGCATTTCCAAGGCACTGGCGTCTAGGGGCTGCAAGGCCCACGTGGTCACCATCTGCACCCCCAACCCGTGCAGTAACATCGGCGCTTAACACTACTCAAAACTTCATTTGATCATTCCAGGCCTCAGGACCACCCCTATGAGATATTTTATCTCTGCACCTAGAGATGACGTCTGAGAAAGGCTTCTTGGGCAAGACCAGGCAGCTGGTGTAAAGTGACGTCTTAACATCAGCCAATATCGCCGCTACAGTCCACACTAGGTTCACCCGCGCAAGCCCCATCCAGTGACCTGGGCAAAGGGGGCCTCGCGGCCCAGGCGCAGCCCCACCCCCGGGCGTCAGCACGTTTTCCCAGGCAGCAGCCTCCTGTGGGAGGGAGTCAGGGGTTGCGCGGCCTGAAGGAGCAACCGCCGGGATGGAAATGGCAGACTTTGGGAAGGATCCCTCTGTCAGCGCAGGAGACGAGGTCGACCAGCATCCAGAAACCTTCGTCGAAATCTATCTTGGAGGCAAACAAAACTCTCCTCTTCCAGAAGTGATGGACACAGATTCCAGAAGTCTGAGGTGAGAGGGCCAACCGTTAGACTGCCCAACATGGCCGCCATCGCCAGGGCAAACACCACAACCTCTCGGGGCCGCCCCTGGGGGTGGCTCCCGGGACCGTTCGCCCCTGATATGGCTAGCCCTGAACGTCGCCACGCCTCTGTGCGTGTCCCCAGCAGGACGTGGCCCCGCCCTTGGTGCCGCTCCCTTTGGGCGCGGAGCCGCCCCTGCGCGTGACTCCCTGGGCCCTACTCGCCCCGCTGCGTGGCTCTCCGGGACGTCGCCACGCCTCTGCGCCTGTCCTTAAGGGGACGCGGCCCCGCTCTGGGTGCAGCTCGCTTTGGGGGCGGAGCCGCCCCGGGGTGTGACTGGCCTCTGCACGTGGCCCAAGGCCAGACCGACCTCCCCTGGGAAAAGCCTCCCTTTGCTCCTACTTCCCGCCAGAGGTTTTCGAGCTCCGTTGCGTCTGCCAGCCAGACTGTGGTGAGGTACGCATGGTTCGGTCCTCTAGAAAAGCAGATGACTAAGCCAAACATTCCAGCACAGGGGGAAAAGTGTTCTAAATTGGGAAGCGGGGACAGATCCCCGGGGAACCCTTCACAGTATAATAGGAAGGAAAGAGGAAAGAAGGGATGGGGATTCACGTTTTGGTTTGGTTACTCTTTGATATCTGCTAGCGATGAAAAGATCCGGTGACTTCTCATTTCCCGGTGGTGATCCAGTACCCATGCTGGACGAGTGGGGATTGTGGCGAAATTGTAGGCGAGTGAAACCGTTTTGAGCGCTTAGGCAAGAGAATTGACTGAGGAACCGTCCTAGAAGCTCCACGAAGACAGGGAGCTTTGTTTCCTTCCCCGTGCGCCTCCAATGCTTAGAAGAAAGCCCAGTACACAGTAAACAGCGAGGGAAGGAATGGAATGTCTTCAGGCAGTGTTGGAGCTGACCACTGGTATGGAACATTTATGGTGGCATCAGTTACTTTCTTGTGTGGTTTTATCCAAGAGGGGTCAGCCCCTTATCGGAAGACGGGTCTAAAAAGGACAGAACTGACTTTGGCAAGGGTGACAGATGAAAGGCAAGTGGGGAAGGCTGTTGAGAGTAGAGCTCTTTAGGTTTGGGGTTAACGAAGTGTTCCTTGGAGAGGGAAGAAATGAAGAAAAACGCTGTCCGAGGCCCAGGGAGACGTGTAAAGTGGCTTGTAGTTCCTGCTGAATAGGTTGAAGAATTGGCATACTGAGGGCATAAACTGAAAGAAGAAAACCGGGTGGAATGTCAGACTGCTTTTTCAGGAGGCAGAAGTGTTCCCGGTGATAAGTTCTGGGCTACGGCCACAACTAGACTGGAATGCAGGTAAAGGGCTCTAGGATGAGAAGGGGTAGACAGTGAGAGGGCGGATTATGGGATGGTCTGTCCACATGGACGTTGGGGCCTGTGATTGCTGCCACCTCAAGTTCCTGTCCTGGGCCCCATCCCACTTCTGGCCTGTCCCAGGGCCTGTGCAGAATCAGCATTTCCTGCAACTCCCAAGCATTAGTCAGTGGCATAACTCCGGACAAGAAGGCAGAACTGGGACAGTGAGAGAGAGGGATGTAGCCGATCTGGTTTTGTTTTGACACCCAGCATTCACTCACCTTCTGGAAATAGTTCCTCTGTTGACCCCCAGGGAATTAACCCCATTCTCAGTCTCAGTCCATGTAAAGATGGAGTTGTCTTTCCCAGACGGTCTTATTTTAAGATGGGTGTATAACTCAAGGCTTGGCCAAAAGATGGTTTTATGCTTTTGGGCAGCAGTGACTGGTCGGGGACGGCATGTGACCCAGCTGGAGACAGTAAGGCACAATGGGACTTTTGCAGGGACTATGAGAGAGACAACCCATTTTCAGCTCTACTTAGTGCTTGAAAAGTACACGTGAAGGTACAAAATGACAGATAGAAAGTCAGTCCGGACTATAGTGCCAAGAAACGGATACAAACTGAACCTTGATGGCATCAACTGAGCCCCAACTTGAACCATCCTGCCTGACGCCAGCCTTACTGCTAGATTTTCTCAGGTACCTGAGTCAACAGATTCTCTTTCTTAAGTCAGTCCCATTGTTTTTGCTGTCATTGACAGCCAAATAATTCCTCACAGTGCAAGGGCACTCTCCAGCCTAGCTCCCTCTTCCCATGCTAGCACACTAAATATATATTACCTTCTCTGTCCTCCAGATTGCCCTTCTACAAGAGGGGATTAAGAAACCCACTGTGAAGGATCGTAAATGTTAAATGGGAAAATACACATAAAAGCATGTTTTGCAAAATTGAAGTGCAATAAGCATTGCCTAATTTTTCAGAATTAAATTAAATCTTGTTCAAAGCCCCCATGTCAAAGGAAGGCATCCTATATTAGTCATGACTGTCAGTGGGGTTGGTGGGGGAGGATTTTGCTATCAAGCAAATATTCGCTATCAGGCAGGTAAGTATATACCAAAGAGCCTCTGTGATTAAGCCCACCATGGTTGCTACTGGGATGGTCATTGTCCAAGCTCATTTGGCCCATTGAAAGGCAGCTGGTTGTAGAGCCTCTATTCCGAGCGCGGGCAATGTGGTGTTTTGTGGCAGCTCCCAAATAATGGGGCTTGATGATTCACCGTCTCAGCAAACATCATTTCATCCTTTGAAAGAATTGTCTCGTCTGCTAGAGAACTGCCACACAGAACCCTCTACGTAAGGAACACATCTTTACATCATTATGATCAAGTCGCTGGACCACTGGTACCTTAAGCAACTCTCCTTTCACCCTAGCACTTCTGTCATCCCGTCTCTCCTCTCTCCTGAGGACACTTGGCCAGATTTTCATCTCACTTATAAGAGTCTTGAGAGGACTGTGCGATACGTGCCTCGCAACTTCTCTTTGGGGTCAGAAAACATAAAGGCTGTTTGTGACCCCTGAGAGGAGAAGCCCAGAGCTTCCTGTAAGACTAAAGGGGATGTTAACTTTTTATTCCTTTTGGAGTCACCTCTGACAGGGAATAGAGAGGAAGCATTCAATAGTTTGGTCAATTATCCTGCCTCAAATGAAGGTTACCCAAACTTGGAAAGAATCCCTACAGAGGAAAATGACTCACTCTTGTCATTGCCAGCCCAGCCTCCACCCCAGGGGGAAGCACTGCTACACTTAATTTTTATTTCATGTTCATTTATTTGTGAGAGAAAGAGAGACTGAGCCCAAGCAGGGAAGGGCAGAGAGAAAAGGAGACACAGAATCCTAGGCAGGCTCCAGGCTCTGAGCTGTCCACACAGACCCGACGCGGGGCTCAAACTCACGAACCATAAGATCATGACCTGAGCTGAAGTCAGATGCTCAAGCAATTCAACAGCCCGGGTGCCCCCACTGATACACTTCTTTAATAATCGGTTCTTTCCCTGCTCCCCGACCCCACCTATGAAGGAAGGAACAGACCTTGAGTCGCCTGGGAGAGAAGGAGGCAGCCTCCACAAGTCTCTGAACCTGCCACTTCGCCTGCCTAATGAAGACCGTATGTGCCCTTGGGACACAGGAAAATACCCTGATTTAGTCTCTGATGCAGGGCCAATGGAAGTCCTAGGGGAAAAGCCTCAAGAGAAGAGCCCCTTCTTGAGGCCTGAGCTCCTTCACTGCGACTGCTGATTGGTACACAGTTCTCAATGTTAATCCCTCTGAAGGCTGCCTCAATGAACTTGATTGCCTTAGGCGGCACCTGACAGCAGAAAAGTTCCCAGTGAAGCTGGGATCTGGGGTCCCCATGGCCAATCCGTATCAACGTATCAACGTACCAATCAATTCATGCATTTTGGCAACCCTGACATTAGGTTTGGAGTTAGATTTAAGGTTGTAAAAATTCAGGTAGCCCATTCCCACTGCATTATAAGTCAGTGAAAATTCTTGAGGCGCAACACTATATCATGTAAATGATACTCCCCCGGCTTCTCATAACACAGCGATACTTGAGAGTAGGCACAAAGCACATCTTTTTCTGGAAAAATTGATCATCTGTCCAGTCATTTTTCAGCAAATACAATTTCTTGCTTTTTATGACAGTACTGCTTTCCTATAGGAACAAGAATCTGAAGAAGGGGCAGTAGTAATCCTAGAAGCCGAAGAAAAGTATAAGATCATTCATGGATGGTACTACCATATCATTTAGACAGATGACGTCCTGGATGTTCTGAGTATGCAAATTCTGTCTCGTTAACTCATTCAATATTTTCTCAGAATGGAGGCAATGGACACTAGGTGTGACTTGTCATGTGACCCCAGGCCATTAACTCAACCCCTTTAAACCAAGACATCTCCTTTGGTTAGAAGTCCTCAAGTCATAGGTACATGGAAGATATCCCAAGATGGGAGTTACATCCCAAGATGTTCTTAGATCCCAGTGCTAGCTTTCCCATCAATTGGGAGACTCATTCTCTCTGATGTGCTAGGTTGAAGAATCAAATTTGAACTCAGAGATGTGCTATACTAAATATATTAATAATAGGAATTGAGTCTTGCAGCCTGTAGGGTTTGCTTCCTCTCTCGGTTTGTCTATATCTACAGAAGCTGAAGGTTACTTCCTTAGCCCTAAGGCCTGGGAGCTAGGGCAAAGTGGAGAAAGTGGTAGAGATAGGATGAGCCATACTGCACCTAAGCTTTCTTCCCCTCTTAAGTCTGAATGCTGGGGAGTCAGGTGCTTGCAAGTGTTCATTTTACTTTACTTTCAGGATGACCCCACACCAACTTTACCTCTGTATCACCTGTTCTTCCTTCTTTGGATGCTCCAATCTCTTGGATGTTTTGTTACCAGCTGCCATTCCACGTAGCCATTAAACAGCTTTGACCTTGAGGACATGGATATGGATGAGGAGAAGGATCCAGTTGGCACCTTTGGCCCCTTTTGCTTCAGTGGACTGAGTAGGGTGTCCAAGAAGGAACCCTTGCCTTAGGAAGACTCCTAAGATTCCAATGATCCCCACCTCCTGAAGTTTACAATTGTGGGTAATTACCCCTCCCCTTGAGCACTGGTTGACCTTAGTGATTTGTCTCCAACAAAATAAAGGAAAGGTAATGGGATGCCACTTCCATTATTAGTTTATAAAAGATTATAACTTCTGTCTTATTTGCACACTCTCTCCTAGTTTTGATGAAGGAAATTGCTGTGTCAGAGAAACCCACATGACCAGGAACCAGCGAACTCCCACCCAGGGCCAACAGGGTATTGAGGACCTCAGGCAAACAGGCTTTGAGGCATGCATCTTGCCAACAACTGTAAGTGAATACAGAAGTGGGTCCTTCCCCAGTCACGCCTTCACATGAGAACCTAGCCTCAGCTGACACCTTAATGACAGCCTTCTGAGAGACCCTGAAGCAGAAAATCCAGATAGGCCTAGCCTGAGATTCTGACCCACAAAAATTGTCAGATGATAAATATGTGTTTTTAAGCCACTAAACTTTGGGATATCCATTACACAGCAATTCATAACTAATGCACCTCTAAATTACTGTCACTTTGGTGTAAAATGTAGCATGTCTGGGAAAGCAGGCGCCATATAGGAGCACAGCTTCCCTGACAACATCCTGGAGGTGCTGTCTTCACGCTCAAAGATGATCTTGTGTTCTCTTAGGCCAAAATGGTATCCCTGTGCTCTCATAAGCCCTGAGTAGGCTCCGGGAGGTGACGCCTACATGCCATAGGACCTCATCGCACCCTATAGCTGTGTATATGTCAGGATAGTTTGGGAGCAGATGAACAAACAGGTGGAGCCAAGGTGTAGACTTTAAGGGGTTTTCTCACTTGGTGAAGGCCTGAACGTTTTCAGAGTAAGCCTTTTGTACTTTTTATGAAAACAATTCTACGTCTTAAATACAGGACCCCTGAAAAGTGTCAAATAAAGGGCCCCAGGATAAAACTGAAAAGGCCACTGTCAAGCTTCTTACAAGGGACCAGTATGGATGTAGAAGCCCAAAGAGGAAATCGGTAAGAGCTGAACTCACTTCTTCCTTTCCCAAAGCACAAGTCCCCCCTCCTGTACGCCACCACCCCACAATCCCAGTGCACTACACAGAAACACCCCCACTCTCTATTAGAACAAACGTTTATTGAGGAGGATTAATATTCTTGGTTGTGCTGAAGAAAGATTGTTCTGATCAGAGGATATGTTATTGTGAAAACTGTGAGCTTTCTCAACAAGGACTAAATGATTTCTTTAGGGAAATTTCTTCTCCCTCAAAGTGCTGGAGAAGCATTTTCTGCTTGAATAGAAGAGTCAAATGTCTGAACAGAGTACTTTCATCAGTGGTGAGGGGGGCTGCAAGGACCTGGCATACTTGATGCACACAGGTGGGGCCTAGGTGATGCACGGGCTCCCTGGAGGACAGAGAAGAAGAGAGTTGGCTTGGAGTTAATAGCTGCTTCTTGAAGGCCCCAACTTTCTGGGGAATTCCGGTCCTGTGTCTGTTCTGCCTGACGCTTGTAAGACACTCTGTTCGCAGAGACGGCTTCTTGGCTACAGAACTCGATCCTGGCCCGTTTGCCGTGTGGTGTGTCAGAGGAAGCCTGATAGTTGGAGGGATGCCTCTTGTCAGGCCCTTCCTGGGCCTGGAGTTCTTCCTTCTGCTGGCTTAACTCTGAGGCCTCAGATTCATACCTACCTGCCACCTTCACGCCTAGGATCTTCCCAGTGGCAATCATGAGCTCATGAGCTTCAGGAGGCCCAGCACTCACAAGAGCAGTCAGTCACACTTTCAACTGGGGCTCGGTGCTGGCAACTTTCCTGCTTTGTGATTTTTTTCATGGCCTTGATCCACTTGATACATCGCCTCATCTTTTTTCTGAAGTACCTCTCGGGAAGCAACTGTTCACTGTTCATTCTGTGACAGAGGTGAGGAAGCACTCTCTAATTTTCTGTCCTCAACACGGTGGCTCTTCTTTCTGGCTACCGATGTCCCTACCCCTGAATCCTCCCTTCTACATTTTCCTGCTTTGGAACCCTGAGGTCTCACTTTCTCTGCACTTTTTCTTTGTGGAAAATTCTTAGGCTGGCACTTACCTAAGACCAGCTTAGAGGGCCAGGACTCCTGCTGCTGCTCCGTGCTGTGTTGTCCTCCAAGTGGACATACGGCACCTGGGACGCTCCCATATCCCCACTACAGTCACTCTGGGACTGAGTCAGTGAGGCCTTGGACGTCAAGCTGTCGGAAGTAAGGGGCATGCCAGTGGCATCCATGCTTGAGCTTGATTGTGGTCCTCCCTCTACAGTTTCAACTTTAACTCACTAAGGAGCTGTCTTTTAAGGTCTGATCGTTTAGAATCTTGGGGAGCCAGTGTTTTTGGTGAGGGCTGTTCAGTGGTCGGCACAGCTTCTACCTTACTCAAATTGACATTTGTCATTTTGGAGCTTTCCAACTCACTGGTTGTCAAGACTTCACAAGATTGGGATTGAAGAGTACACAGCTCCTCGGTGTTGAATACGCCCCTGGACAAGTTGTGCTTTGCAACATGGTCTAAATTCTTCTGCACCATCACTCTGCCCTGAGCCATTTCAGTTCCATCGCCAGGACTCACATTCTCATCCTTTGGCTCATATCCAGCTTCAGCTTGCTTTGGGGGTACCTCTGGGCCACATCTGCTGTCTAGTACAGCCGCCCTCGGTCTCACTTGAGCTATGATGCTGTGTGTAAGGGACTGGAAAGTCTGACTTCCATACGCAGCTGTCTGGATACCCTGTGCAAACTCATGGTTGGTGTCAGAGAGTGATGCTTTCAGGGCCCTCTGTCCTTCATTGCCCATAGGTGACATGGCAGGGAGAGAATGATCCAGGGTGGGGACTGAATTTGGTGTTCTCATCCTGTTGCCATGAAAAGTTTTAGAGCTTCTCTCACGGGGGTTAGAAAACTCAGCTTTGGAATCCACCAGAGAAATATGCATGGCTGAGGAGGGAATGTCTAATTGGGGAAGAGGCCATGTTGTGGCTTCTCTCAACATACAGAATTTTATGGATTCAAGAACCCTGAGCAGTAGACCCCACCTCTGACTCGTCCGAAATCTTACAATATGGGCCTCTAGCAGCCGTCGGGTATCGGGATCGAGAAAGGAAGGCTCCAGAATGGTAATCTGGCAGCAAACCCTACCCACCATTGTCTTTTTTGATTTGTGGTTTCCATTTTAGTCTGGGAACTCCCACACAAAGGCAGTGCATTGTCATCAGCCAGCCATGAACAACACACACCTGTAGGAATCCTACCCGCAGTAATCTACCAAAATTTCTTGTTCAAATGTAATGTAAGGTCAGATTTCATTTGGTTCTGGTCTGTGTCCCTCCTTGAGACATTTAGCAATTCATTCCCTGAGTGACTCCTTGAATGACACACACAGTTACTTTTGCCTCCAAAGAAGCCCTAAGACCCTTCGCTAGGTAGCATTCTGAGACCCTTTGTGGGCTGCCTTCTGGGCTCTTCTCTAGATTACCCAAGATCCTCATCATGTTCATCCTTAGCTGGAACTCTGTTGGGACCCTCTCATGGAAACTTCCTGGGAAACTCGATTCAGTCTTTGCTAGATCCTTGCTACTGTGGCCCTGGAGCTCAGAGAATTTTGAGCAAACATGTCTGCTTTTTTGCTGAGACATTTCTGTTCATGTACACTGAGGCTCCATCAGTGCTAGAGACTCTAGGTTTCTACAGGCATGCAGGCACCAGCATGGGATTACGTTCCTTGGACCGTGAAACTCCAGTCTCTCCTAGGGTTCACAGGTAATATGGAAATGGCCAGGAATGATGGAGCCTGGTGTACCGGCATGGGATGACCGGCTAACCAATGGAAAGTTGGGGGCTTGAGGACAAATGGCTTCAGGAGATCTTGGGAACCCAGGGACTAAACCCCACAAACTTTCCTGGTGCTTCTTCAACACGTGCCATGGCACATGCTGGTTTTCAGTCAAGATAGGAGAGTCTGACTCATTCTTGGATCCTTGGAAAAACACTCCACAGTCCCTATTCGGGGGTGAAGAAGACTATGGTATGATTGGTAGGCGATGTTGAAGGTGGGCCTGGGGGTTCACCTGAGTGAAAGGTAGCGGCTGGGATTGGGACAAGTTTTGAGGCCAGGGTCGGGAATATAAACCGGGGAGAGGAAGGCGATGGGAATGAGGGTGGAGTAGAACTTCTTGATCCTGCATTTTGACTGCGGAAGCATTATGGCATCCATTGAATAAGACAAAGTGAGACCCTAGTGGGGAAGTACTAGTAGAAACCAGGAGACTGGCTACTAAGGACTCACTATGCAAGGAGGGAACACCCCAGACGAGCTGGCTATATTTCTGATACAAGTTTTCCCCCAAACACTTGAGATCAAGGCACTGCTGACAAATGCTCAGGTGCTCTGGTTTGCCTTCAACATTCCAGCCAGTTTTGGGGGCTGTGGTGATCTGTACATCGAAGGGCTGCAGTGAATGCACTGAAGATGTCCTTTGGTATTCTGGCCACGTGTGTTTTGAAAATGGTCCCTCTTCTTTTTCTTTCTTCTCCAAAATCTGGAAAGGCATTCTCTTTTTCATTTATCTCTCTAAGACTGCCTGTATGTTAAGGTCAAGGAAAGAAACTCCATTGGCCTCCTTGTGCCTGTTAGCAGGGTCTCCCCAGAGATGGGTTTCTGGTAGATGGAAGTAATCTCGCTCTTGCTGAAAATTAGAGTGTGATAATGCGGGATGGGAAATGTTCTGTGCGTGAGCCTGCCAACAGGAGAATCCGGAAATTGACGAGCTTAAATGACCACTACCTCTGATTGTTGGGGTACAAGTAGACCATCCACCAGGGCTATCTGGAGATGAGTTCTCTGGAACAGGCTTCAAGGAGATTGAAATCGATTTAGATTGAGTTGCAGTTAAAGTGCAGTCCAGTGGTGGTGAAACAGACAGGGCTGGTGTGCATGATGATGAGCAAATGAATCAGTGGGATTCTTTGTCTGGGACAGACGTGGTAAGAGGTTGATGTCTTGGAAATAGGTGGGGTCAAGAGAAAAGATGGTATTCAGAGGTAAAGTGGACTCGGCTTGGGCAATAGGATCCCCTTTCTGAACGTCATGTAGTAGGAGAGGGGTAAAGGCAGTGGGTTGGGGTGTAGAATGGCCCATGGGAATCTGGAACTCAAAGGAGGAAAAGACTCTGGTGGCAGAGAGTGACCTGGTCATGAGGATAAGAAAACCTTAGGTGAGAAAAGGGAGGGGTGGTGGGGACGGCTCAGGCAAAAGGGCTGGTTTTAGGTCTCCTGGAGGGACTGCTGTCAAGGCAGGGGATGGACAGAATGATGAGTCTGTCACAAGGGCTGTGGCAGCCAAGGGGATCACAGAGAGAGTAGCGTCTTCCAGGACCTCCAGGAACAGCAGCCGATTGACCTCAGCTGTTGTACTATTACACACCTCACAGAAGGGGTCTGGACATAACAGTTGACAAAAGTGCATGGTATCATGATGCCGGCACAGGGGGCTGCAGGAGACAGGAGGTACAAAGCTGCAGCCACGGCCAAAACAAACATATGTGGCTCTGGCAGTTCTGGCAAAAGTAGTGCCACCCCCCATCCCGAAGGCTTTCCCATTCTGACTCTGAGGATTTTCTATCCCATGTCAGCCCCAGGCTTCCCTGAAGCCCTAGAAATTCATAGACTCTGCTAAAAAAGGTGGGGCGGGGGTGTCAGGAAAGAAGGTAATGTTTAGTCACCTTTGCAGAAGAGAAATCACCTTTCTTATCTCCTCAACTTCGTTCTGGCAAGTTCTCCAACCTGGGAAACCAGGAGATTGGTGAAGGTCAAAGC
Organism: Panthera tigris; assembly: GCF_018350195.1. Classification (NCBI taxonomy): domain Eukaryota; kingdom Metazoa; phylum Chordata; class Mammalia; order Carnivora; family Felidae; genus Panthera; species Panthera tigris. The sequence continues at coordinate 22,904,724 of NC_056672.1, read as the reverse complement.
AAGAGATATTATGAGAGGCCGAGTACAGTGTCCTTTAAGAGATACCCTTGGTAGATTGGATTTGGAGAGGCCCAAGAATGAGGATATAAGATCACATAGTCAGTGATAATAATAACAAGACTCACATAGGTATGTTGTTATATAGTTCACAAAGGACTTTCATATATGCTATCCCATGTGATCTTGAAAAAAACCCTATGAGAGTTTTTTGATTACTTTCAATGATTACTTTCAAGAGGAATCTGAATAGGAATGATGTCTCCAGTCTTTCACAAAGTCAGAAGACAGAAGTTCTGACTCTTGACAGTCACACGCCCACCTTGGGCAGCACCCATTGACCAGGTCCATCACTGCTTTGTGCTCAGGGATGGGCAGAACAAGGAAAACTGAGAAGTGTCTTAGCCCCTGACACCCAGCAAATCTGTCCATCCTTCCATGATCTCTTAGATGCCTTAACTTACCTTCCAACTCCACCTATTCACCATTTCATATATTTACCTCAGTGACATCATCATATTCCACCTGTTTCCCTGATATTACCTGAGACCCTTTTTACTGCTTGGTGATCTCCTTTGGGACCCCACATTGTCGCCGAAGGTTTGCTATGCCCAGAGATCTACATCCCCAACATCTACTCTGCCTTCAGCTGCAGTTTTCCCCAGTAGTGCATTTTTACTTTTATGAACTGAGAAATATACTGAGAGGCAGCCCTACCCCCCATATTTCTTCAAAAGAATCCACACTCACCAAAGAGCATAAGAGAGCAGAGTAGCCTCTACCAAAGAACAGAAAGCATGGCAAAGAGGGACACGGGGGCATGGCGCCCCATGGACCTGTGGCAAACAACTTAAAATCCTTTAGTAATTCTTTTATTTCCCCATACCCCTCTTAGGCTATTCATGCCCTAGAGGGTCTCTTCTACCCATACGGTGTCTCACCCTGAGGCTCCCTCTTCTCTCTGCCTAATGCCACCTCTCCCCTCAACATTTGTATTTTTTTTTATTTTTTAAACTTTATTTTGAGTGACAGAGGGCTTGTGAGCATGAGCAGGGGAGGGGTAGAGAAGAAGAGAGAGAATCCCAAGCAGCCTCCAGCCTGATGGGGGCCTCGATCTCATGAGCCACAAGAGCATGACCTGTGCTGAAATCAAGAGTCGGACCAACTGGTTGGCCTGAGCCACCCAGGCGCCCCTCCCCACAATTTTAATTATTCCTTTGTTACAGAGCAGTAATGTTGAATCACAGCCCACAGGACCAAACTCATCTTAATCTAGGAAGCGGGCTTCTCTTTAGCATAACGTCTCATGAGCGCAATTGTAATTATATGTAACAATACCATTTGGAGTATTTTGAATCACACCTGTGGTTACTTCTTCCATGAAAAGTTTCATTAGTTTTTCCCAGCATAATTGTTAACGTTTCACCAAAATACCTATTGACATCTCCATCCATTTTTTAACAATAATGTCATTCTTGTTGATCGTGTATATGTATTCATCTCCACATGCTAGCTAGTCATTTAATAGTTGTACCCCTTACAACTAGCTTCATTGTTTATATTACAGACTGTTGAAATTAAGCCCTGTATCATCTCCTGATTTGACTTGCCTGCATTCTGTCTCTGATGAATCAGTCTTGGCCACAGACACCCAATTATTTCCCTCTGATATGAGGAGGGTTTATCAGTAATGGTAACTCCTTCCTTTACCTCTCTTCTCCTGCACCCACAGCTTCACCATTGTCTCTACCCAGAAGGAAGGTGCACTTCAAGCTCAGCCCGCCTGGGGCACATACCTTCCCTTGACTGCAGGAGGTTTCTCTGTTAGGGAAAATCCCTGCACATATCTTTGCATCACTAGTATTGCTTTTTAATAGAAAGGGTGGTCCTGACGGTCCCTAAGGCTCCTAGGACTCACTCACAACTATAACAATATCCTTTAACATCCTGCGAGATCAGTTCCACCAAAAAAAAAGTTTCTAGGTGAGGAGGGGTTATAAATATGGCACATCGGATATAGTATTCAAAAATGGGCCCTTATTATAAAAAAGCCTAAGAAACTGACCCAGATTAAAGGAAACTAGAGAGACACAGCAACTATGTGTAGTATGTGATTCTAGACCGAATCCTGTAAAGGAAGTTTAAGAAAAACTACACAAAGGACGTTACTTGATTTAAATCCACAAATTTGGGGGCACCAGGATGGCTCAGTGGGTTAAGCATCTGAGTCTTGATTTAGGCTCAGGTCATCATCTCACAGTTTCTGGGATCAAGTACCCCCTGGGGCTCTGCGCGGATGTCTCAGGTCCTACTTCGGATCCTCTCTCTCCTGCTCTCTATGCCCCTCCCCTGCCACATGCACATGCACTCTCTCTTCAAAATAAACTTAAAAACATAAAGTGACAAAAATGGAATATGAATGCGAAATTAAAAACTTTATGTCAATGTTAAACTGTTATCACTGCGATAACTGTGCTGTAAGAGAAACTTTTCTTAAGAATACACAGTGAAGGGGCGCCTGGGTGGCTCAGTTGTCTAATCGTCCAACTTCATCTCAGGTAGTGAACTCGCGGGCAGTGAATTCGAGTCCCATGTCGGGCTCTGTGCTGACAGCTCAGAGCCTGGAACCTGCTTTGTATTCTGTGTCTCCCTCTCTCCCTGCTCTTCCCCTACTTGCACACTCTTTCTCTCTCAGGACTAAATAAACGTTAAAATTAAAAAAAAACAAAAAGAATTACACAGTGAAATATTGAGGGCGAAAGTACATGATGCATGGAATATATTCTCAAACGTTCAAGAACATATGTATGTTTTTCACACATGTATCTGTGTGTTCGTGTGGAGAGAGAAGAGAAAGGAGGAAAGCAGACAGAAATTGTAAATAGTTCAAACTGTTAGTAGGTAAATCTGGGTAAAGGGTATATGGCTGTACCATCTATGCGACTTCTCCACAATTTATTTTCAAATATATATACTTTAAAAATGAATTTAACCCAACCTTTGAGATTTCTGGCTTTGATTCCAGAAGCTGCTGCCGCCACCATACCCAGACCCCAGAAGTGCGCAATGCCAACTTTAAAACAGTTGTCTCGAGCTCTGTCCCAGACGAGAACCCTGGGATGGTCTGCACATATGAAGCATGCTAACATTTCACCAAGGTGTTAACAAAATACTGGCAAAGAACAACCCCATTCAAAACCAAAAAAAGAAACAATATTTTAGAAATTATACACAATATAAAACAAACAAAAAGAACAAAACGTCATCATGTATACTACTTGCAACCCCTAACGTCTTTTTTATCTAGTGCTTCCAGGTTATTGTCTTCTGGGTTCTGCGGTGTGAATTGGTTTGCTAGCACCTCATTTGCTCTGCTAGTCAGTTACTGCTCCTCCACCAGATTCCCATCTTCCAAAAATGTGTTGACATCTTTTTCCTTACCCGCTCCCCTTTTTTGTCATCCGTAAGTACTTCTTTTCCACAGCTTTATTGAAATATATTTCACATACCATATAATTCACCCATTTGACGTGGATAAGTCCGTGATTTTCAGTATATGCACAGACATGTGCATCACAATTCTAAAACATTTCCATGACTTCAGAGAAAACCACCTGCAACCTTTTGCCTATCATTCCCCTGTCCCCTCAGCCCCCCTCCACCCCACCTCCAGGCCCCAGCTCTAGGCTGAATCTACTTTCTGTCTCCCGATTTCCCTATTCTGGACATTTCATGTGAATGGAATCATGTGTGGTCATTTCTGTCTGGCTTCTTTCACTGAACATGTTTTCAAGGTTCATCCATGTTGTGGCATGTATTGGTCTTTTTATTGCCAAAAAATACATCGTGTGGGTATGTCCTGTTTTATTTACCCATTTATCAGTTGATGCATGTTTGTGTTGTTTCCATCTGGTGACGTTATGAATAATATAGCTGTGAACATTTGTATACAAGTTTTTGTGTAGACCTCTGTTTTCAGTGCTCTCGAGTAGACACCTAGGAGTCATCTGCTGGGTTATATGATAACTGGATGTTTAACATTTTGAGCAACTGCCAGACTGTTTTCCAAAACAGCTGCAATAGTTTCCATTCCCACCAGCATCATATGGGGTTCTAAATTCTCCACAGTCCCACCAACACTTGGATTATCTTTTTGATTCTAGCCATCCTTGTGGGTGTGAAGTGCTGTGAAATACTGGTTTTGATTTGCATTTCCCTGATGGCTAATGGCATCGAGCAGTTTTTCATCTAATCTTTTACTTTTAATGGCCTTTGGGGAAAGAGAGGAGTGTTTGATCTACTGTGTTTAACTTGAAACACAATAGTTCGTTTTAAAAGTGGCGGGAAAAGTTTTTCTTCTAAATATTTGAAAACACATAGAGCAGTGTTGAGTCTTTATCAACATGTATAGTGTTCTTCTATACTTTTTGCATGTTATACTTACTGTGTGATGAAGGGACAGTGAGATCGTGCCCTGAATTTGCTCTGTAAGATTACTTCTCATGTGGAGGTGAGGAATTCACTCAAAGGGCTCCTCAGGGTTGACTGCAAGGCAGAGCAGAAGTGATTGCCAAAGTGCCTATAAGCTCAGTGCTTTTTTGTCACCAATGCTGCATACATCTATTGTGAATAAGTATGTTCCACAGGTGATAAATATCAAAGAAATGTGAGAGCTTTGGCATGGGCACATAGCATATGTCTTAGAGATGGATGGCGAGATGTTTATTTGTTTATGTTTGTTTATTTTGAGAGACAGAGAGAGAGAGAGAGCACGAGGGGGGAGAGCAGAGAGGGAGGGAGGAGGAGGAGCAGAGAGAATCCCAAGCAGGCTCCACACCAGCAACACAGTGTGTGAGGCTGATGTGAGGCTGGAACTCGTGAACCTGAGATTTTTACCTGATCCTAAACCAAGAGTCAGATGCTTAACCGACTGAGGAGCCCCTAGATGGGAAGATCTTACAAGGGGCTTTTGCACTTTAATCGTAATCACACCTGCCAGATGATAATGGTGCAACTTGGGTGAGGGGCGTGTGGGAAGTTCTATTGTTCTAGCTGCTCTTGTGCATGTTTAAACATTTCTGTAGTAAAAAAGCTGAAAAAAGTAAAAGAGGGAAAGGAGCAGGAGGAGACCTGGCAAGGGAGGCTCAGTCCCATCAAGACTAGAATACAGGGATCTCTCAATAAAGAGTATTTCCTTCGACACTGGGAAGGAAGGAAGAATGGGGAAATATTGTTGGAAGGTTTCGCTGTGTTGTGTTCTGATGAAGAGCTCCCATTTCATGGCTTTCTAGCTCCTCTGTGAACTGTGGTCCAGCACATCTGCGGGGAAAATGAAGAGGGCCTAAGTTGAGGAAAGTGAAGGAAATTTAAAATAGATCTGAGTAGAATTGGCAAGAGAACAGATGAAGGAAATAGTGACCTCGCTCCAATTCTTTTGTTTACATGTAAGCCTGGGATAAGTATTTGTGAGATGAATGAATGATTTGCAAGTAGTGCTGGGACTGAATTTCTTGTGCCATCAATAGACTCAATTGTGATATTTCCAATAGCGATCAGTAACTTGGAGAAAGGTATTTCTAGAAAAAGCAGAGAGACGAGAATTTGCCAGACAAGAAGGACTGAAGGGGATTGGATGGGGCCCATTTGTACTGGAGGTTTTTATTTAAAAATTTTTAATGTTTATTTATTTCGAGAGAGACACGGGGAGAACACAAGTGGGGGAGAGGCAGAGAAGGAGAGACAGAATCCCAAGCAGGTTCTGTGCAGAGCCTGTGCGAGATCATGACCTGAGCGAAGAGCAAGAGTCAGCCGCTAAAATGACTGAGCCACCCAGTCAACCCTGTTTTTTTAATTTTTTTTAATGGTTATTTTTCAGGAAGAGAGGGAGAAACACTGAGTGTGAGCTGACGAAGGGGCAGAGAGAGAGACGGAGACACAGAATCCCAAGCAGGCTCCAGGCTCTGGGCTGTTAGCACCGAGCCCCACGTGGGGCTGAAACTCACGGACCACGAGATCATGACCTGAGCCGAAGCTGGACGCTTACCCGACTGAGCCACCCAGGTGCCCCTGGAGCTTTTTAAATGTTGGTTACCTGATAGATGATCAGGAAGACAAGGCCTTGGAATATAGACAACAAGTAGAAAAATGAATGATGTGGAGTTGGTACCAGGGGGCATATAAGTCGGAAGGATAGGAGGAGGAGGTAAAAGGACAGAATGTCAGACTATAATATTCCTGATGGCAGAAGTATTCCCAGTATTAAGATCTACAGGGTGTCAGTAACTGCACCGGATGGGCAGTAAAGGACTCTAAAATGAGATTATGTAGAAACTGGGACACTGGGTTATTGGCTGATCTATCCACATAGATGTTACAACCTCCAGTACTTTCTCTTCATGTTGCCTGCCCTGGGCCCCATCTCACCTATTGTCTCTCTCGGGACCTCCACAGAATCAGACTCTGCATTCGTTCTGTGACCTTAATGTTCAGATACTGTAGGGTCAATGGCATGACCCTTGACCAGAAGGATACCACATTTGTATCTTCTTGTTCAAAGAGGGCGTCAATGGTTTTTTAACACTGAACATTCACTAGGACACTCACTCCATTTTTGAGTTCCAGCCTCATGTGGCATCGCCTTCCCTCCAGAATCCTATTGTAAGCGTGGGAGAGTCCTATTGTAAGGGTGGGTAGGTGTGCTGTCTTGGCCAAAAAAAAAAACCAAAAAACAAAAAACAGCATTCCATGGAAAAGCCCCCAATTATCTGTATGCTGGTGCACCGTGTAGAACTCACCTCTGGTTCATAAATTGCAGGTCTTCTGGAGGAGATCTACCTTGGCTCCACTAAGGCCATGAATATCAAAGGTGGTACCTCCATCGTAATGGGAGAACTGTCCACACTAAAGGCAAGATCTTGTATATTGCCATCAAGTGTGGAACTTTTGACATGGAAACCCCCATGTCAAGTTTAACATGACCCACACGACAGATGCTTAAGCAGCATGTATGCTGTTCCTCGACCCTACCCCAACCAGCCCAGACACTCCCATTCAGAGTTCACCCACCTGTGGGATCCTCTGGTAACTGGAAGCCACTGTAACACTAGCAGGCAAGAAGGAAACAGTGGCTTAATCATTATGTTCTGAAAACCATACCTGTCTTTGATCCTCCTCAGATAGAGAAGACTTACTCTAAAAGGTATAAAGCGTTCAAAGAGGGTAAAGGAGAGAGCTGCTAAGAGGCAGCAGAACAGAGCCCATCTCCTCAAATTTCATCAGAGAAGAAATGGGCTTGGACTACATGGTCCCCCAAGAGATCCCCCTCAACAGGGGGACTGGTCACCTTGAACCAACACAGTACACAGAACAGACATCACTGTTAGAGGAATGTTTATTGGGGAGAATCAAAGGGATTATTTTGTGGGATTCAGGCTGCGAAATTTCCCCCTCTCGAAATTCTGGACAAGGGTTTTCTGTCTAAATGATAGACACAGATCTCCAAATACCGTGCCTTTAGCACTGGTGAGAGTGGCTGGAGGCCCCTGGCCAGCTTGATGCCTGCAGGTGCAGTGTGGGTGGGGCACAGGCTCCCTGTGGGACACAGACAGGCGATGGTTCTGACACAGCAGCTGGCCCTTAAGTGCCACAGCTTCCTGGGGGTGTCTGCCCTTGTCCCTGATCTGTCTAATACTTGGAGAATGGCTGTGGCCCACAAAGACAGCTTGTTGGTGACAGGACTTGGTATTTCTCTCTTTACAGGAGGGAGCCCTGTAGCTGAGAGGAGGCCCCTGGGCAGGCTGTGCCTGGGCCTGCACTTGTGCTTCCTTCCGAGTTTTCCCAAACTTGGCTGAGGACAGAAGGGGCTGTTGAGGACAGGCGCTATCTGTAGCATGCCGGTGCCCCATCTTCTCTTCTAAGAACTTCCCACCATCTTTCCTGAGTTTCTGAGCTTCGGTCCTCCCAGTAAAGGCAGCTCTACCTTGAACCATGCCTCTGCTTTGCACACATGGCAGGATGCCCTTTTCCTGGGAGTTTTCTTGTCTTTTGCACTTTCTGCCAGGATTAAGCCATTGTAAAATAGCCTTCACTTTTTTTCTAAAAAGGCTTTCACGGGGAGGCTGACCTTTCTGTGATAGGGTGCGGGAGGATTGGCTCCCAGGCTTCTCCGCCAGTGCCACGTCCCGAGGAGGGCAACTCTTCCTTACAGGCTGGGATGTCCCCAACCCTGCATCCCCTCCACCAAACTCTTGTGCTTTGGAACACGGAGGGCTCACTGTCTCTGTAGCTGGTGGGAGATTCTTGTGCTGGTGCTTCCTTAAGACATGCTTAGGGACCCAAGTATCCTGCTGCTGTTCCGTGCTAATTCCTGTGTCCTGCACACGGACGTGAAGCACCTGGGAAGCTCCCATGTCCCCACTGGAGTCCTCCTGGTCATGAGTCAGGGAGGCCTTGGAAGTCGAGGGGGGCAGGTCGTTGTCTTTGCTCTGGGCCCACCTCTGCTGTCTTTGCTCCAATTTAAGCTTTAATTCCTTATACAGCCGTTCTGTTAAATTAGGATCCTGGGGAATTGATGTGTTTGCTGGGTGGCTTTTAATGGTCACAGTACGTTTGTCCTCATTTACATTCACATTTATCATTTGGGGGCTTCCTGGCTGGCTGGTTGTCAAGATATCTCTAGGTTTTGATTGACGCCCATCTGGCTCCTCAACCCTGAATGACTCCCTGGACACTTTGGGCACAGAAACAGGTTCTGGATTCACCACCATCTTGCCCTGTTGCATCTTGACTCTATCACTGGGATTTACGGTCTTATCCTTTGGCTCATGCCTGGTGCCAGCTTGCCTTGCGGGCTGCTTTGAGGGCCATCTGTTGGCTGGTACAGTCTGTGTCTGGCTTGCTTTGCCTATGCTGCTCTGTCTGATAGGTTGAAGAGTCTGTCTGCCATCCTTCATTTCCTGAACTTCCTCTGCAAGCCCATGGTTGATAGGATGCGGTGATTTTGCTGGGATTCCCTGTCCTTCCTTGCCCACAGTTGAGGTGGCAGGGAGAGAATGATCCAGGATGGGGGCTGAATTTGCTGTTCCCACTTTGTCTCCATGGAGAGATTTAGAGCTTCCTCTAAGGGACTTGAAGTCCCCAGATTTTGAGTTGGACCCAGAAATCAGGTTGGTTGAGCAGGCCAGGTTCGAATGGGATAAGGACTGGGATGGGGCCTCTTTCAATTTAAAGATAGCTATGGATTCAAGGTCCTTAGGGGGAAGGCCCTCTACCATTCTGTGATGGCATTGTTTAATATGGGACTCCGGCATCTGCTGTGCATTGGATTCAATGAAGGAAAGCTCCCGGGAGGTATTCAGGCAATATTCCCCACCCACTGATGGTGGCAGAACTCTCTGTTGTATTTCAGTGTGGGATTTCTCAGGATGAAGCAATGTCTGACTCATAGTATGCCATGAACTATGCACGGTCCCGGGGAGCTGACCCTCATTGATTTCCTCCAACTTTTTGCTCAGATGTATTCTGAGGACATTTTCAAGTTGCCTTTGGCCTAGTCTCTCCACAGATGCCCTTGATGCATTCTCGGGTGGGCTCATAAGTTCTTCCTCAGCATGATACCCCATATCCTTATCTGAAGAGCTCTCTGGGTCACTCAACAGATGATCTTTTGGCCCATTCTCTGGGTTGTTTCCCAGATCCTTCCCAAAGGGGTCCTCTAGCTGAAGCATTTCTGAGTCCCCCTCATGGAAGCTTTCAGGTTGGCTCAACCCAACATTTAGAGTGTTGCTACTCTGACTCTTAGAGGTCTGTTGGAGTCTACGATAGTGCCCCACCTCAGGTATGTTTGAAAAATTCTTCGGAGGCCTCATCAGTGATAGAGACTCATGGATCCTGCGGGGAAGGCCCCACCGGTGCTGGATGAGCCTCTTTCGGAGGTGATGCTCTAGTTTCTTACGAAGCTCATCACTGAGAGGAAACTGTCCAGGAAGGATAGAGACTGCACCATGGGCCTGGAAGGCCCGGCGGTTAGACAAGTTAGGAGCCGAAGGACAAAAGGCCTCATGGGATCTTTGAACCACAGCGGGTAAACCCCACAAACTTGCCTGTTGCTTCTGCAAAACATTCCATTCTAGGTCTTGAATTTCAGAGGGGATGAGAGACTCCAACTCATTCTGGGGTCTATGAAAACACACTCCACAGCTCTTAATCTGGGGTAGAGGACTAGATGGCAGGATTGGGAGTGGGGACTGAAGGTAGGTCTCAGGCTGGACTTGAGTGGGAGGTAGGGGCTGGGGTTGAGGCTGGGGTTGAGGCTGGATCTCAGGCAGGGCCTGAGGAAGTGGAGGGGGAAGTCCTGGGGATTCCTGGTCTGTGGAGGTAGAGATTCTATTGAAAATAAAGGTTGAGGAACAATCCTCTGAGACATGGGCAACAGGGGGCAAAGACTCAGTATCCAGAGTTGGGAGACCCCAGAAGAGCTGCAAAGGTGTTGGCTGTAAATGGACCTCTACCAAGGTTGTAGGATAGGGGGGCTGCTGATGCACATGTAGCTCCTTTGATTTGTCTTTGCTGTTCCAGAAAGGAAGGGAGGCTGCCAAGTCAGGCTGGGCAGCAACTGACTCTGACATTTTTCCCAAAGAATTTAGTGTGTAGTCTGGCCTGAGTTGTTTTGGAAAAGAACCCTTCTTTCCCTTCCATATCAAGAAATCACTCCTCTTTTGGACTTGTTTCTCCAGAAGTGCCAGGACTTCAGGGCTGAGGAAAGACAGGCTGCCAGGCTCTACAACGTAGGGCACAGGGTCTCCCCTGGAAGAAGCCTCAGAACGGAGGGCAAGAATCTCTTGGCTGAAATCACATTGAGCCAAGGTAGAAGGGAAGAAGTCTTTGGCATGAGTTTTGCACCAAGAGAAGTCTGAGACACACAAGCTTGCATGGTCAGTGCCTGTGGTTGTTGGGATATGAGTGGACAATCCAACAGGGCCATCTGGAGATGAGTTCTCCGGAACAGGCTTCAAGGTGATGGAAACTGATTTAGATTGAGCCACAGTTAAAGTGCTGTCTGGTGGTGGTGAAGCAGACAGGGTTGGTGGTGCATGATGACAAGCACAGGTCTCAGTGGGATTCTTTGTCTGGGACAACTCCGATAAGGAGTTGACATCTTGGGAAACGGGGGAGTCAAGAGAGAAGATGGTATTTAGAGACAATTTGGCCTCTGGTTGAACAACAGGGTCCACTGTCTGAGCATCACATGGTGGGAGAGGGGAAACGGCAAGGGGTTGGGGTGGGAAATGGTCCTCAGGGAAATCAGATTCCAAGGGAGGACAAGGCTGTGGTGGCCAAGAGTGATCCGGTGGTGAGAGTGGAACATAGTCAGCCAAGGGGGTCATTGGGTTAGGTGGGAAGGTGGAGGCAAGTGGCAGGGAAGGCTCAGGCAGAGAAGCTGATATTAGGTCTCCTGGAGGGTCTGCTGAGAAGGCAGGGGATGAAGTGAACAATGAGTCAGTCACAGGAGCTGTGGACCCCAAGGGAGTAGCATCTTCGAGGGCCTCTGGGTACAGCATCCGATTGATCTCAGCAGTTGTGTTATTACACACCTCACAGAAGGGGTCTGGACATAACAGTTGACGAAAGTGGATTGTATCACGTTGCCGGCCTAGGGGGCTGCAGGAGACAGGAGGTACAAAGCTGCAGCCAGGGCCAGAACAAGGGAAGGAGCCCCTGCTGACCTGCCAAGGGAGGGGCCACCTGAAGCCTGCTGCTCCTTCACAATGCCCCACATTTATGACTTCATAATACACTCAGTAACCTTCACCCCAGGGCCCTCATTCACGTACCCATTCCTATGGCTACCCCCCTCCCATGACTGGCAGGTTGCACTGAATTCATACAATTGCATAAATCATGCTCTAGGAGGGATCAGGATAGAAGGGGAAAGAGTAGTCACCTCCTTATATTACACATCAGCGTCCTTATCTCTTCCTCTTCTCTCTGAAGGCATTTCCAACCTGGGAAACCAGGAGAGTGGGTTATATGTAGTGAAGGTGGAAACACAGGTATTATACAGGAGTCCCTTTGTGACACACCCTTGCGATATTAGATTCTGGATGCCCCAATAATCGGTAGATGAGGTCAAATGGTCAATGATGTGACACATGGTATAGCATTAAAGTATTTCATTTACATTACATCATGTGATGCTCAAACCACCTCTGTGAAGCACAGAAGTCAGTGCTTACCTCAGGGAGGAATCCTGAGTATCCGTGACGTCACAGGTCTTGCACAAAATCAGGAGACAGAAGTTCTGACTCCTGACATCTCACACGGCCACCACTGGGCAACAACCATTGATTGCCCAGGTCCACCATGGCTCCACACTCAGGGCTGGGCAGAGCAAGGAATCTAAGGGCCTCCAGTTCTGAGTGTTCTGAGGCCTCCATTTTCAGGGGGGCACTGTGTCTAGTAGCTGACATCCTCAGAAATCATGGAACTGGAACCTCATGGAAAGGACAGGAAGGGTCACCCTTGGAGAGCTCATGTGGAACAAGCAGAACCTTACCTTTCAGTGTACCGCCTTTCCTCCTCCTCTTGGCTCTGCCCTGACGCTAGAATGAAAATCAAAGAATGAGGAGCTTGGGACTCATCTCTCACTCTGCTCTCAGAAATGGAGACATTCTTGGGGTGCCTGGGTGGCTCAGACAGTTAAGTGTTTGACACTTGATTTCGGCTCAGGTCATGATCTCTGTTCACTGGTCTCCAGTGAATTCAAGGTCCCCATCTGTGCTGTCAGAACAGAGACTGCTTGGGATTCTCTCTCTCCCTCTCTCTGCTCCTCCTGGGGCCACCCTCTGTGTGTGTGTGTGTGTGTGTGTGTGTGTGTGTGCGCGCGCGTGCGCACGTGCGCATGTGTATACTTTCTAACTTAAGGAAAAAAAACAGAAACTGAGGACCAACAGTCACATCAGTGCTCCATCAGGTAGGACCCTGTATCCTGGGACAGAGCTTGGACCCTAGTCTCTGCTCAGTGTGTCTCAGAGGCTTAGCACTCTTCTCCTGATCAGCCCAACATGAAGGCTCGGTCGAGTGAAATCTTACATGAGAACGTGACCCATGATCAAGTGCTGGGGAACCTTGTTCTCTTACACACATCCCATACTCTCTAAACCCAAACTAAGACTACAGAATCCTTATGTTTGGGATTTTGTCCAAGACCCGCCACCACAGCCAGATAAGTACTAAACCTTAGTACTTTCTTAACCCTTAGCCCTGCCAGATCTCTCTTCCTAGAGGAGTGAATGTCTCTTCTTTTAGACTTCCCATTTTAGTTGTGTCTAATCCTACCAAACTCATTTTAAAATTTGGGACTAGAAGTAGAAACAATACGAATGTCTGTTCAGGACTCCCCCAGGATTCCTTACCTTTTGGATGGGTTTGGTGTTCCCAGTTGGAAATGGAATCCCCATCAGGTAGCACAGGAACAGAAGAAGCAACCCCAACCCATACAAGAAGGTGAAGTTGGGGTCAGTCTCGAAGCATGTTGAGCCAAAGCACAACATGGTTCAGTAGCACTATTCTGAAATGAGAGAATCACAAAGCTGCCTATAGGTAACTGAATCGCAAGGCTGCCTATAGGTAACTGAGCTGCGAGTGTGCCGATGCCTGACTATATAACTCTCCAGGCTTACATCACAGAGCACTGAAAAGTCACAAAAGGTTTCTGAGGGTTGGTGGAGGGGACAATTGGAGAGGGTGTGCCCCAAGCCCCTCCCCACCTACCAGCCCAGAAGGTCCCTCCACCTCTCCTCCTGCAGGTCCCTCTGCCCTACCCTGCCATCCTGTTTTCCTACCTCATCTTTTCATCATATTGACGAGGGAGCATGAGGCTGGCTGAGGGGCCAAGCACAAGCTAGCACACAATCCCCTACCTGCCAAGTGTGGACAATGTGTGATAATCCTTAGATAACTCCAGGCTACTCAAAACCAAGAAAGGACAAAAACAAATGGCTGAACTGATAGTCTCCACCAGTTCACCAGAAAAAGGCAATCCTGTCAACAGCCTATTGTCCAGGAACCCCCTACTGTCTTAATGTTAATGCTTTGCCTGAGGGAAAAACAACCTTATCCTGACTATAGCCAGGCCTCCAATTTTCTGAGTCTTTAGACTATGAAAATCCCTTTAGGAACTCTCTCTTGACTTTGTCTCCCCCTACTCCATAAAAGTATCCCCCAACACTTACAGTCCAGCTTTCTGCCCATGGGTCCTGTCCCTGTGCTTCAATAAAACCACCTTTTTGTACCAAAGACATCTTCAAGAATTCTTTCTTGGCCATCAGCTCCAGACCGTCCCCCCACCGTGGTCACCTCAAAACTTCATCATTTGGTCCCCAGCATGGCACGTTGAGTCTTTTCATTGGGACTCTGAGACGGTGCAAATTCAGTGAGTATACTCTCTCTTTTCTTCCTTTACTCTTATTTCAGGGGCTTTTCAAGAAATATGGTCTTATTGGAACACTTTCATATCAATTTCTCAGGCTGCAATTCTCTAACCCATGGCTACTCTACAGGGAGAAGAAAGCCTGCCTTTTGGCTGGAAGTTAGTACCCTGGCTAGAATGGTAATAAGACCCAGAAACTTGATGCCCTCTCTTTATTCTTGTCCTTTATACAAAGTTGTCTGTCTTGGGCATGGGACAGCCACCTAAATAACCAGGACAGCTGCCAATCTTAAGACTCTCATGTGAGGTTTCCTCCTCATTGGTCTAATGTGATCCCCTCCACATCTCTGGTCTAGCTGCTTCAGGCTGGGAGACCTCCACTGGGAGCCAGCCAAATCAGTACCTGATTGAATTAAAACCCAGTCAGGGACCGTTTTCTATGGAGTTGGCTATAAAGGCTATGTGTGTTGGAATGTCACTTAGATCATGATGGATTCCTATCTTTACTGTTTTCAGTCAATATCCTCTACTAACTACTTAAAATACAAAATGGGGTAGCTCTCCCCCACCCCGTAAATTTTCTCGTGTTTTTCATGGGCTAAAAATCTTAGGTTTTTCGAGAAACTAAAGCATGGCCTCCACAACATGCTCATCACAGACTAGGTAATCAAGGCATGGCCATCAGGGCATATTCTTCAAGGCATGGCCTTTTAGGGCACTGCTTTCAAGATACATTATTTTGGTCCCTGCAACAGGCACCTGTCTGTAATCTAGAATGCAATGGGGAAGCAGTGGGATGGTAGCATTCCCCCTTCAGGAGTCCTTGGTTGGCTGATTGGTGGTCATAGCAACTTCAAGAAACACCTCCGGTCACTTTGACACCAGGAACCTTTGACATATCCTGCACAAGGGATGCCACCTGGGTGATGGGGGTCATTCTCAGGGATAATGTACCTTCTCTTTCTTTTCTACTTTTCTCCTAAAGAGAAGCATAGGAGCTTCTTCTTCCGTCCCCAAGGAATCTCCCTTCAGATGCCTTTTGGCCCTCTGGAAACTGTGATATCATGACCTGAGCTGAAGTGGGACATTTAACCAACTGAGCCACCCAGGCGCCCCAAAGATCCTTCAAAATTTAAAGGAATTGATGGTACACCTGTTTTTTGGGGTTTTCTTGTTGTTGTTGACAGCACTGAAATTACCTCCACTGATATTTTAGTAGGGGAGGTTCACAGCTAACATCAAATACAGATAATTTGCCAATGTCTATGCTAACATCAATTATAAATCATTTGCCAACACTTAAGCATTTTACTTGCAGCAACCTCAAAATCACCCTATGATGCAAGCAGTTTTCACAATCACCCGTGATGTAAGCAGGACAGGTATCTACTGCCCCTTTTATCAAAGAACAAAACTGAAGCTAAGAGAGGGTAAATGACTTCTCAAGATCACCTAGCTAGAAAATAGCAGAGCCCTGACAATGAAATCCCCAATGTTCTCAACACCTCTCTTTTAAACATTAAGTGACTTCTTAAAATAAAGAGTCACCCTAGTCCTACAATTAAAGCAGTTGTGTGGCTACAAATATTTACTTTGTGTATTAAATGCTAGAAGAAAATTTTTGTTGTTATTCTATCATCCCCTTAGGTACTTTTTCCTTTTCATTCGTGGCACCAAAGTCTTTATAGGTTTCTTCTATTGCCCTCTGAGAACCTGCTTTCAAGAACTAGATTATGTACAACTCTCAGGAAGTCATAAATGAATAACAAAACTTAACATGCCATACATCTCACAGAGTTTACATACATCTAACCCTTAAGCCTTAATATAAAGCTCTCACAGGAGCAGTTCAGGCAGCCATCCCGAGGTAGCAGAGATGGCTTTTGGTAGAGTGAGGTGTTCTCACATGTCAGCTGGGACATCTTCCCAGCTGACCTGTGTCACCACATAGAAGTCTGGTTCATACTGTGCTAGGTTAGATTGTGTCCAAGAAGCAGTATTTTCCAAAAGCTCTAGGACAGTGATATGCTTGTATTTGAAGACATTCCATATAGATAAGTAAGGAGAAGTCATTGGTTTATGATTCTCATATGTTTGGGGCACCAGGTGGCTCAGTCTGTTAAGCATCTGACTTCGGCTTAGGTCATGATCTCGTGGTTCATGGGTTCAAGCCCCAAATCAGGCTCTGTGCTGACAGCTCAGAGCCTGGGGACTGTGTCTCCAGGATTCTGTGTTGCCCTCTCTCTCTGTCTCTCCCCTGTTCATGCTCGCTCTCTCTTTCTCTCTCTCTCAAAAAACAAACATTAAAAACGTTTTCAAATGTTTTTATTTATTTTTGAGAGTGAGACAGAGAGACAGATGGTGAGCAGGGGAGGGGCAGAGAGAGAGGGACACAGAATCCGATTCAGGCTCCAGGCTCCGAGCTACCACCACAGAGCCTGATGTGGGGGTTGAACCCATGAACCTTGAGATCACGACCTGAGCCGAAGTCGGACGCTCAACCGACTGAGCCACCCAGGTGCCCCACATTAAAAAAGATTTAAAAAATGATTCTCATATGTTTTCCATTTCCTAGGACCAGTCCCCAGTGCTCTCTCTTTCCCATCCTCATAACTGTCCCTGGGATGAGCCACATGGGGAACGGCTATTTTCAGGATTCCAAAAAGCCTATAGAACAGAGTCTCGGGCAAAATCTGTTTAAACTGCATTTAAGATACTAACTGGCTATAAAATGTCTCTCGTTCCATCACACACCAAACTTTTATTGAACTCTACAGTGTAGTATTTCTAGTAGAAATATCAACAAAATATGGTATCGCCTCAACGCTTGGGCAGGTCATAGTTTAGTGAGTCCTGTAAATGGCTACGAAAAGTGATATAAACAGTAAAGGAAGTAGGAAAAAGAACATAATGAAAACGCAGAAATCAGAGTAATCAGTTCTTCTCCCAGGAAGGAGAAGAGAGAAGGCCAGAGAAATTTTTACAACAGGTGCCAACTGAGCTGAGCCTTGTGAGGTATTCGGGACTTCTTCTTCCTCTTCTTTCTTCTGTTTCCTCCTCCTCTTTTTCTTTCTGTAGAGCAGTTTTAGAGCAGTTTTATAAGTTCACAGCAAAATTGGGCAGAAAGTACAGAGTTCCCATATGCCCCTCTTCCTCCCTACCACACA
This sequence comes from Panthera tigris, assembly GCF_018350195.1. Taxonomy (NCBI): domain Eukaryota; kingdom Metazoa; phylum Chordata; class Mammalia; order Carnivora; family Felidae; genus Panthera; species Panthera tigris. Next base: position 22,887,132 of record NC_056672.1, on the reverse strand, counting down.
CACACAGCCTCCCCCCACTATCAACGCCCAGAAACAGCATGGGGCAGTTATTACAATCAGTGGACCTACACTGACACATCACTATCACTCAAAGTCATACTTTACATTAGCGTTCACTCTTGGTGTTGGACGTTCTATGGGCTTGAACATGTGTGATGACATGTGTCCTCCACTGTAGTGTCACACAGAGTAGTTGCACTGCCCTAAAATCCTCTGTGCTCTGCCTATTCATCCCATCTTGCCCCCTTATCCCTGGCACCCACTGATTTTTTACTGTCTTCAGAGTTGTTTTTTTTCCAGACTTTCATATCGTATGATTATACATAAGGTGTGTGGCCTTTTCAGATTGGCTTCTTCCACTTAGTAATAAGCATTTAAGGATCTTCCATGTGTTTTCAAGACTTAGTGGCTTATGCCCTTTTAGCGTTGGATAATATCCACTGTCTGGAGAAACCAGAGTTGATTTATCCACTCACCTATGGAAGGACACCTTGGCTGCTTCCCAGGTTTGGCAAGTGTGAATAAAGCTCCTATAATCTTTTGTTTTAGACCACTTTATTGAGACTTAATTCACATACCCTACAATTCACCCACTAAAAGTGTACAATTCAGTGGCTTTTAGTGTATTCACAGTGTTGTGCATTCAGTCACCACAGTCAACTTTAGAACTTTTTCATTATTCAAAAAAGAAGCTTTTCCCCGTAGGTTTCATGCATCCTTCAGTCTTCTCATTCCTCCTGCCCCACTAGGTTACCACTGATGTATTTTGTCTGTTGCAATTTGACAGAATATTTGAACCTAGTAATTTAAATCTCAGGTTTGTATTTTGTTTGTCTTGTTTTGTGTCTCATTTTTTCAGTGATTCATTTACATTGTATTTTATGAAAGTATCAGCCCACAGTAGACGGAGGAGCAGGGGAGGAAGCAAACTGGTCCTCCACCACAGAAAGTTTGAGAAACTGTGGTCTAATGAACATACTCCACTGTGAAGCCTGGTAGTGAGTCAGCATTCTGGAAGCACACAGGGAGACTTTGGAGAGATCTTTCCCTCATGCCATGAGAGGGGGCAAAAATAAAAATTTCCACTCTAATCATGGGACTTAATTTGGAAAGGGATGGATACTTACCTCAGCTCTCACTGATTTTCTCATGCCTTCTTCCTTGTTGACCTGCCCTTATACAGAGTCTCTGGTAAGAATTTACACTGCATAACCTCTGGATACAGCCATATTAATAGGCTAGCCATTACATGCACATTCACCTAGACTCCACATTGGAATCTCTTTTCTTTTTTTTTTATTTTTTTTGAGAGTAGAGAGACAGAGTGCAAGTGAGGGAGGTGCAGAGAAAGGGAGACACAGAACCTGAAGCAGGCTCCAGGTTCTGTGCTGTGGGGCTCTAACCCACGAACCACGAGATCATGACCCCAGTCCAAGTTGGACGCTGAACTGACTGAACCACCCAGGAGCCCCAAGACCAAATCAAAATTAGACTTGTTTTACAAGCAAAATAGTCTTCATTTGGCTATCTCTGGAAATGAGGGTTGAGAGAGAAAAAAAAAGTTTCAATGACATACCTTTATTGATGTGAATTCTAGTTCTGATTGCTTTAAATAGTAGCCTAAACTAGGCAACTTGAGGTAAACTTCAGAGAAATGGTGACAATAGCACAGATATGCCAATCTTTGTGCCTGTTATTCTGTGCAGATAGTAACAAGACACCATGGGCATATGATTACTTAAGTGACTGGAAAATGGGATGGATTCCTGCACCAATTGTACATAAAAGACTTTTCTCACTGTAGACCTATCAATAGATAAAACTATAGTGCTTTATTAAATTATTCATTTGAGGCCTGGGTAATTTATAAATCTCTAAACCAATATGCCAACCATGTCCTCCCTAAACCTGATCTGACAGTTACTAGAACTGACAAGACCCGGTTTATTTAAAAGGCAGACAGGCAGACAGAAAGGCTGACAGGAAGGAAGGAAGGAAGGAAGGAAGGAAAGGAAGGAAGGAAGGGGGAAAGGGAAGTAGGGAGGGAGGAAGGAAGGAAGAAAGAGAAAAAGAAAGAGAAAGAAAGAAAGAAAAGGAAAGAGAAAAAGAAAGAAAGAAAGAAAGAAAGAAAGAAAGAAAGAAAGAAAGAAAAAAAGAAAGAAAGAAAAAGAAAGAAAAAGGGGATTAAATTCCAAAATGGAAGGGCACCACTACAACAGGGAAACAGGATAAAATGGCAGAGAGGGAAGGGTTAGGACCTGAGGTCCCTAGATGGGGAAAAACACATATTTGGGAACAATGCTGCAAGTGTTTGACTACAGCAAACCCCCTCGGGCATAAGGTCCCTCTTAAGAATGAAAGAGACACACCTACTCCCCCTCAGGTTCCCGTCAGGAATTTGACAATCAAAATACCTAGCTAAACCATAAAACTTACGTCATACAGGGGACAGTATAACCAGCCTGACTCCTCACACAATGGAGTTGAGCCAGTCAGGAATGGACAACCCAGCACCTACAGCTGTCCAGTCAATAATGGTAGAACCTGAGAAGGAATGAGGGAGAAGGGAAGGGGGTGCTAACCAGACCCTTATAAAACAAAGATCTTTGCCTATAGTCTGCGGGCATTCACTTTTGAATGTCCCCTCGCTATAAAGAGACTTTTCCTACTATTCTTATTTTCTAAACTTATACTCTAATAAACTTGTGCCTGCTACACATTTTGTGTCCACCTCTTCATTCTTTGAAGCGGCAAGACAACGAATCCCGGGTACTGTGGTAAAAAAAACCCTGCAACCTTACTATGGGGGCTCGTCTGGGATATCAACATCTTCTATCTGTAAGGAAAGAGCAGGCAGCACCCCCTCTTTTCTTTATCTCCTCAACGAAACTCTTAAGCCACCTAATGGGCACCCTTCATCCAGTTAACAGCGAACAGCGAGGCTGCCATTCTCAAGTCTCTGGTGACAGGATCCTTGGTCTCCTCCCATCTGATCCCCCAATGTAGTTGGGAACATTGGCATCATGCAATCCCAATTTCCTTTTGAGGAAAACCTCAATCGGAGGCCGAACAGGAACTGATGAATCCTGGCCAAGGCTACTCTTTAGTGGATGCCTGAAGGCTGTCGGCAGAACCTGATCCCTGACCTCCAGTTTGGGTATCGGTGGAAATCTCCTCTTTCTGTCTTGGCCAGCCTCTCCCTTTGGGAAATGGGTGGAAAAGCCCAGGACTTATCCCTGGGGTATCCTCCTAGGAGTGACCTGGGTGACTTCCAAGGGGTCCTACTCACAGGTTTCCCAACTACAGTGGAAGGTGGCCCTCTACTTGCTTCCATTTCTGACAGTTTGACATGGCTCACCTCCCAGGTCCCCATTTTTGTAAACCTTTCATTTTCAAGCATCTCTTGTAGAGTACAGAGAAGGACTTGGGCGCACCTTCCTCCTGCTCCTGATGCCCACGGTGGGGATGGGAGAGAAGACATTTGGCAGGCTCCCACAAAATGCAGATGATAATTAGAACCAACTGTCTCTTGTTAGGCTACCTCAGGACCGGGACTTTAAGAAATATTCCCAAGCAGCTGCCAAAGTCCCTTTGCTTCAGGAACTTCCCTATCTTCTCTGGCCTGACATGGACTCCCCATTTCCACTTGGTGGTGGAAAAAAAAAAAAAAAAATTGCACCTGCTCATCTGTTCAAGCTGACAGATTTTAGGACTGGGAGACCACTTTCTCTACCCTCTGGGCTTTTGTCTGCCTCTGGGCTTCTTGGCAGAACCTCACCTTCCCCTTCCTCCTGTTTCTGCATCACCTTGGGTGCAGCCTACAAACTGGTTCCTATACTATCCTCCGACCCTCAGGTACCACTGGCTCCCAACTACTCCCACCCTCAGGTCAAGGAGCAAAGAGCTCCCCACTTGGACCTCCCACTTCAGATTCCCCACCAGTGTCCCAGGAAAATAATGGAAAATGGGGAACAAATTGATTAACGTTTAAATGAACACAGATGGAATATATTCGGGTTTCAACTAATACAACTTTTGGTTATATAAGATATACATGTCTATAGAGTTATCAGTATTAAAAAATAAAACTTGTCTACTTAGGTCTACTGAAGGTCAAATAAGCTTCTCTTGTCTCTATTGCAATTTGTCAGCAAGAAAGATGACTTAAAATAATAATTAGGTCCGTCTAAAAGTTGCCATGTGTAATTGTTAAGTGAGCTTTCAGGGTCTTTGAGAACCTGAAACGTTAATGTTTGGCTTGGACGATAAACTAGATTAAATGAATTGGATATTTAGTCCTTTTCTAATCAGATGGAATGCTGAAGCATTCCTTACAAAACATAGGTTTGACCTTTTGACTAATGCAGAAAACTAAGGGTATTTGGATATGGATATTTGGATAACATGCTCTGTGCTTAATTGATTCATAAGTTTGGCATAAAAGGAATTCTGATGTCACTGACAGTTCACAATTGGTTACTCAATTAGTTTTCACTGGAGACTAAGGTTTCTAAGCATTAGAATTCTTCTAAATGCAGTCAATACTGATGGAAATATGGAAAGCAACTAAATATGCAAAAAAATTAGGAGATGTGTAAGAAAAATATAAGAATGGAAAGACATTTTTCCTGAAGGTTAAAGAATGTATTTCATCCTAAATGAGACTGGTTATATTCTTCAGTATCTTGGATACCCTTACCTTTTAAGAAACCACTCATCCAGTAATATCCTGCACTCTTAATGGTTGACCCTAGCTCACCTTTCCTCTCTTAACATTTAATATCTACATAATTCTAGTGATTTATCTAGTCTATTGATGTTGAATCCCACCTAAAAGTCACAGGAGGCTGAAAACTCACAAAGAAGAGATAGGCAACCTCCAAAAACAAACATCTCTATTTCAAGGGAAAGGCCATACTACCAGACTGACAGTTCCTTGATAACTACACCTTACAGTGACGGGAAGAGACAACCAGGAAGATGCTACAAAACACCATAATGACAGAACAGATTTTCCCTCTAATTTATGAGGGCCAAGTCAAAATGTGTCATTTTGAGTTAGGTTGAAAACATACGGCTTCATGTGCAAGGGTTCAGTCGGGAATCATGAAATCAACAAACCAACCGTGAGATTCTTAACCTAGATAAGCCTTTGTCTCCTTATAAATTGCTTATAAAGATCCCAAAGGAATCCAAGTTCCTATAAATGGGGCCCTGGCAAGAACAACGTAGGCAAACCTTGTTTTATTATACTTCTCCGATACCGCGTTTTTTACAAATTGAAAGTTTGTGGCAACCCTGCATTGAGCAAGTCTATCAATGCCAGTTTGCCAACAGCATTTGCTCATTTCATGGCTCTGTGGCATTTGGTTAATTTTCATAATATGGCAAACTTTTCCATTATTATTGTATTTATTCTGGTGATCTGTGTGATCAGTTACCTTTTGATATTACTATTAGAATCGCATTTAGGGCACCACAAGCTCTACCCATAGGAGATGGCAAAACTGTATGTGTTTTGACTTCACCAACCAGCCATGCCATGTGTCTCTCCCTTTCTTCAGGACTCTCTATTTCTTGAGACACAACAATATTGACATTGGGCCAGTCCATAACCCTACAATGTTCAATACTGTTCAAGTGAACATTAACCCTCTCAGTGTTCAAGTGAAGGGAAGAGCCATGTCACTCACCTTACATCAAAGGTTAGAAATGATTAAGCCTTGTGAGACAGAGATGTTGATAGCCTAAAAAGACTCAGCCTCTTGTGCCAGTTAGCCAAGTTGTGAAGGCAAAAGAAAAGTTCCTGAAGAAATGAGAAGTGCTACTCCAGTGAGTACAGAAATGGTAAACACACACACACACACACACACACACACACACACACACAAAACCCCACCAGCCTTGTTGCTGATATGAAGAAAGTTTAAGTGGCCTGGATAGAAAATCAAACCAGCCACAACATTCCTTTAAGCCAAAGCCTAATCCAGGAAAAGGCCCTAACTCTCTTCAATGCTATGAAGGCTGATAGGGGTGAGGAAGCTGCCAAAGAAAAGTCTGAAGCTAGCAGAGGTTGATTTATGAGATTTAAAGAGAGAAACCATCTGCATAAAATAAAAGTGCAAGGTAGAGCAGCAAGTACTGATGTAGAAGCTGCAAAAAGTTATCCACAAGATCTAGCCAACTAATTAATGATGGTGGCTACACTAAACAACAGATTTGTAATATAGACAAAACAGCCTCTATTGGAAGAAGATGCCATCGAGGACTTTCATAGCTAGAGAGGAGAAGTCAATGCCTAGCTTTGGAGATACTAATTTGAAGACAATGTTGACTCACCATTCTGATGATCCCAGGGCCCTTAAGAATTATGTTAAGTGTACTCTGCCTATTCTCTATATTACTCATTATTTTAAGCCCACTGCTGAGACCTGCTCAGAAAAAAAAGATTTTTTACAAAATATTAGCGTTCATTGACAATGTACCTGGTCACACAGGACCAATGTATCTGGTATTCCATCACTCCAATGGATATCTTGACAAGACTAATGTTCCCATGCCTGCCAAGACATCATTCTATAGCCCGTGAATCAAGGAGCAATTTCAACTTTCAACTCTTACTATTTAAGAAATACAGTTCATAATGCTATGGCTGCCACTGACTGGGATTCCTCTGATGGATCTGGGAAAGTAAATTGAAAATTTCTGGAAAGGACTCACCACTCTGGATGTCCCTAAGATCATTCATGGTTGATAGGAAGAAGTCAAAATATCAACAGGAACAGGAATTTAGAAGAAGTTGTTCCAATCCTCATGACTTTGAGGGGTTCATGACTTCATTGGAAGAAGTACCTGTGGGTGTGTTAGAAAGAACAAGGGAACCAGATTTATAAGTGGAGCCTGAAGATGTGACTGAACTGCTGCAATCTCATGATAAAACTGTAACAGCTAAGTTGTTTTTTGAGATGGAATCTACTCCTGGTGAAGATGCTATGCAGATTGTTGAAATGAAAACAAAACATTTAGAATATTATATAAATTTAGTTGATAAAGAAGTGGCAGAGTTTGATAAGATTGACTCCAATTCTTAAAGAAGTTCTAGTGTAGATAAAAAGCTATCAAACAGCATTCATGAAAGAAAGACAATTGATGCAGCAAAGTTCATCGTTGCCTTATTTTAAGAGATTGCCACAGACACCCCAACCCTTAGCAACCAGTACCCTGTTCAGTCAGCAGCCATCAACATCAGGTGAGACCCTCCACCAGCAAAAAGATTGTGATTCGTTGAAAACTCAGATGACAGTTAGCATTTTTTACCAATTCAAGTACGTTTAATTAAGGTACATACATTGCTCTTTTAACAGACTATAGTATAGTGCAAAGATAACTTTTATATGCACTGGGAAATGAAAAAAATTTATGTCTCATTTTACTCCAATACTCACTTTTTTGCGGTAGTCCAGAACTGGGCCCACAATATCTTTGAAGTATGCCTATACCTCCCATTTAATCCACAGAGATAAGTTGACAAGATAATTCCCTATCTAGCAGAGACCTAACAATGTAATTATCAAGAAGTCAGGGCTAAACAGTGGTCTATATTAAAGAGGGGAGATTTGATTCTCGTTCTGGATCCCTTTAGCTATCCCTGTCTATTTTGCAGGTGGCAGATCAAGAGAAATCCTTCTCACATATGGAAAAACTGAAGCACACAATTAAATTTCATACAATTTAAGATTTAACAGGTATCAGAATATCAGTTATCCTATACATTTAGACAACTCATTTAATTTGTGACAGTAAGTTTTTATGTTTTTAAGTTTATTTATTTATTTATTTTGAGACAGACAGAAACAGCCCAAATAGGGGAGGGGCAGAGAGAGAAGGAGAGAGAAAGAATCCCAAGCAGGCTCTGCATTGCCAGCACAGAGCCTGATGCAGGGCTTGAACCCACCAAGCCGCGAGATCATGACCTGAGCTAAAACCAACAGTTAGGCACTTAACCAAATGAGCTACCCAGGTGCCCCAACAATGAATTTTTTTTAATAAGAATTGTTCATATATACAGAAAAACAAGTGTTAATGTTGTTCCTTCTGAGATTTTGAAAAAATTATTTAATTTACTAAAAAATGGAATGCCCTAATGTTTTAAGGCAAACACTCTTCCTTGGCTCCCAAATGTTTTCAGAAATAACTTTTTCCTTGTTAATTTACAAATCTTGGCTGCATTTCCTGCTCATTTCAAACATGTGTTATATATGAAATGATGAGGGAGCATAAGGCAAGCTGACATGCCACAACCTATCCCACCGCCCCCACCCCCCCGCCCTACAGGTGGAATATGTGTGGTATTCCTCAAGCACTCCTGACTGCCCAAGAACAAAGGAAGGGACAAAAAACAAATGGTTTAACTAATCGAGTCTGTATCAGTTTACAAATATTTTAGCAATATTACAAGAAATAGGCAATCTTATCAATAGTCTAATCTCTAGGAACTCCCTACTATCTTAATTATAATGCTTTGCTTGAGGGAAAAACAACCTAGGTTTGACAATAGCTAGGCCTCCAGTAATCTGTAAATCCTCTTTAGCATATGGGAATGGCTTTAAGAAACTTCCTCTTGACTTTACTTCTCTCAACTCCACAGTGTATAATCCATCTCTCTTCACAACCCTAGTGCAGCTCTTTCTGCCCACGGGTCCTGTTCCCATGCTTTATTAAAATCACTTTTTGCACCAAAGACATCTTCAAGAATTCTTTCTTGGCCATCATCTCCAAACCCCACCATTGCTCCAAAAACCCAACATGAAATAAGTTATTTTTCCGAGCCTAATTTTGGCAGGAGGGCATTTCGGAACTGGCATAGAAAGATCTGGGGACAAACAAATAGGACAGCTTGAATCTGCCACAACTTCATAACATTTTCTCTTTTTCATCTATCTCCCGGTCCACAAAGGCAAAGGCAACAACGAGGGGTAAGTGGTCTGTAATAAAAATTTCAACATGAGGTAAAACACACCTTGAAGTTGTATATCTGACCCTGTAAATTGCTTTCCAAAAGGAATCGCTTCTAGATAGTAATAACTTTTTTTTAGGATAGAGGATGTAAAGTGAAATTAAGACCATGATAACCATTGTAATCCAATTCCAATATTATCACTCTAGTTCCCTGAGATTTATAGTCAAATGAAATAAATGGGTAAAGCAATGTGAAATAATTCTTCTTAACCTTCCAAAGTTTCACTGTACTGATAACATTTGGAAAACACCAGACATTTCCAAGTATATAAAATCTATTTTCTTCAGATCCTCTAACACTGATTTTGTGAAGAAGTACTTAGTACTCAATAGATAAAGAGACTACGATTGTATCACAGCTTTCTAGATCAGTACTTGAGGACCAAGACATACACTAAGTCACAAATGTTTTTTTCCCAATGAACATTCAAATTTATCATATAGGTAAATAGGAAGAACAGTTTGTAACATAAAAAGAAACCCAGTCTGGAGGCACGAAACAGGGTCCTAATCCCAATTCCATCCGTTTCGAAAATAGCGGATTGAATCCGTGGCCATGATTATTCACCCCTCCCTGTATCTATAACCTTTCAGTTGTTACTTTGCAGTTCATCAATAGCTAGAGTCTATTCTCTCAACCTTTGTGACTTGTGAAAGGAAGTGATATTTTGACAGTTCCAAACCTAAGCCTCCAAAGATATAGTACATTTTCTGCGCTTGCTCTCCACACCCCTTTCACCACAAGAACATGCCTGGGCTAGCCTACTGGAGAATGGCACACATGGAACGGAGGTAAGTCTAATGACCCAGACATGAAAAAACAGGTCAAGGTTAGCAAAGTCACATACCAGTTCACAGCTGACCAAAGACACATGAACGAGCTTCACCAAGCTCAATCCAAATCAGTAAAAACCCTCAGCTGAATTACATACTTCGCGTTCTAAGCTTCTGGTTGCTATTTGAAACTTCTAAATATGGGAATTTTAAAAACTTTTTAATGCATCTATAACTACCCGATACCTACCTTTAGCTTATTTAAGTAATTTTCTTATTTAACTGACATAATAGTATAGGTAATTAATAACAAGTACCTTTAAAGATTCTATGTAAATTACTACTAATAAATTAAGTGTTACGAAAGTATTAAATTAAAAACCTGCAAATGCTTCATTGCTTATAATGATCTGCATGTTTCATCTATTGGAATTAAGTATTAAATTTAGGCCCAAATGCAAAAACTGGCTCTGTTACAGATCAGCAGATGGCACCTATTCAAACACCAAGAGGAGCTTGATTCACAGATTTGAAAAGGTTTAAAAACTCAGACAATAAAATTATTTTTGTATGTCCCTGATTTTTAAATGAAGAGATTATTTTAGCGACTTAAATCATTCACTTCAATTTTTAAAAACTTGTTTGCACTTAGACTTACTTTTAAATTTCTTTAAGACTAGCTTAGTCTGGGAGATTTTAGTTCCAAGTGGCATTCAGCCGGCTGCCACTCCCTTCTCCTAAAATGCCTATAAGGAACCAAAGAAAGAGATTAAATACAGTAACATTTAAAACTGACTACCATCTAAATTTGGGGGAAATTTCCTTTAACAATTAAACCAATGAAACTGAAATGAGCAGAGCAAGTAATGACTGATCCATGCATCACTCTGAAAACAAGGATGGCCCACATAGAGAATAAAAGTTTCCTTCTCATTCAGTTTGACCCTCTTGCTTAGAGAAACATGCCTACATCCAACCAGGAAAAAAAAAATAGATAGATAGATAGATATAGATATAGATATTTCTGAACTGACTGGAAGGAGATACGATATAGCCATAATACCCTTTCCACTTCCCCTTCTTAAACTTCTCAACATCTTTTTACATCCTGCAGCACCTAAAAAATAAGAGGACAGAGAAGTCAAAGCATACATGAGGATCAGAAGTCACATATTACATGCTGGTGGCATGATTCATAATTTTATATGGTAGGGAGAAGAGACTGGAGGAGACTTTAAAAGTTTCTTTTAGGAAACTAATAAATACTCTATTAACTCAGATTGCCAGAGAATCAAATATGGGGCTAAGAGGCAATATTATCATAGTTTAGCTAAAGCAACCAACTTAGGAGGCGCCTGGGTGGCTCAGTCAGTTGAGTGTCCAACTTCGGCTCAAGTCATGATCTTGCAGTTCATGAGTTGAAGCCTCACATTGGGCTCTGTGCTGACAGCTCCAAGCCTGGAGCTTGCTTCAGATTCTGTCTACCTCTCTCTCTACCCCTCCCCCCTCACACTCTGTCTCTCTGTCTCTGTGTCTTTGTCTCTATCTCTCTCTCAAAAATAAATAAACATTAAAAAAAAATTTAAAAACCCAACTTGGTAAATTCCTACAATCTAGACACTAGAATTTATACTAGAAATTCAGTATATCTACCCATCTTGCAGCTAGATATAGGTTCAGTCAACTCCCAAGTACACAATAAAAGAAATCTATCTTCATATATACTTTGTTGGTCGATACTAGATTAAGGATCGATATTATCTTTTAAGAAGGAGTTAAAAAAAAAAGAAAAGAACTATTGGAATAGACACGGTGGGGTTCCATTTCTGAGAATATGGAGCTGCTATGTAGAACTAAAGAAACTTGAATGTCTTTTATATAAAACAAATATAGAAGTACTCTGAAAAGTAGGGAAAAGATGTGATGAAGAAAGGATGGATGTGAAGGAAGGATGTGAATGTGAGTTCTCCCGGTTTTCTCATCATATCATATATCCTAAATTTGGCACCGAAAAATCTGAAAGCCAGAAAATGCCAAAGGGTACGAACTGGAAGAAAGAAAAAAAAAGAAAAAAAAAAAAAAAAAAAGCCCCAAAAGAAACCTACTCTCTCTCTAGCAAAAAGACCAGGAAGGGATATCCTTATATGACACAAAACTTTTAGACAATAACAACTTTACTGCAGACAAACACCATATGCCATAAGCTAAGAGGCATGTAAATTAAATAAAAATAATAACAACAATCGATACATGTCAACGCTGTGATAACACATATGTAAGAACTATTTGAAAAAAAAATTTTAAAGCTATCATACTACATATTTGGACAAATGTATAATGACATGTACCTATTATTACTACATCATAAGGAATATTTTAACTGCTGTAAAAATTATCTGTGTTCAACCTATACATATCTTACCACCCCCAACATTCTCTGGCAACCACTAAGGTTTGCAGTGTTTTTACAGTTTTGCCTTTTCCATAATGTCATATAGGTTGAATCATACAGTATGTATGTAGCCTTTCCAGATTGGCTTTTTTTACTTAGTAATATGCATTTAAGTTTTCTCCATGTCTCTTCATGATTTGATAGTTCATATTTTTTAGTGTTGAAAAGTATTCCATTGTATGGATGTACCATGGTTGATTTATCCACTCGCCTACTGAAAGACATCTTGGTTGCCCCCAAGTTTTGGCACTTAGACTAAGCTATGAATATCATCAAATTCATTAATGTGGCAGTTATTTTGTGGACACACATTTTCAACTCCCATGGGTAAATACCAAGAAGTGCAATTGCTGAATCATATTGCAAGAATATGTTTGGTTTTCACCTCACGCTGGTCAGAGTGGCTACAGTGAACAAATCAGGTGACTATAGATGCTGACGAGGATGTGGAGAAATGGGAATCCTCTGGCACTGTTCATGAGAATGCAAAGTGGTGCAGTCGCTCTGGAAAACAGTGTGGAGTTTCCTCAAAAAATTAAAAATAGATCTACCCTATGACCCAGCAATAGCACTGCTAAGAATTTGCCCAAGGGATACAGGAGTGCTGATGCATAGGGGCACTTGTACCCAAACGTTTATAGCAGCACTTTCAACAATAGCCAAATTATGGAAAGAGCCTAAATGTCCATCAACTGACAAATGGATAAAAAAGATGTGGTTTATGTATACAATGGAATACTAATTGGCAATGAGAAAGAATGAAATCTGGCCATTTGCAGCAACATGGATGGAACTGGAGGGTATTATGCTAAGTGAAATAAGTCAGGCAGAGAAAGACAGAGACTATGCTTTCACTTTTATGTGGATGCTGAGAAATTTAACAGAAGACTGTGGGGGAGGGGAGGGGTGGGAAATTACAGAGAGGGAGGGAGGCAAACCATAGGAGACTCTTAAATACTGAGAATAACTGAGGGTTGATGGGGGGCGGGGGAGAGGGGAAAGTGGCTGATGGGTGTGGATGAGGGCACCTGTTCGGATGAGCACTGGGTGTTGTATGGAAACCAATTTGACAATAAATTATATTTAATATAAATAAAGAATATGCTTGGTTTTGCAAGAAACTGCTAAACTGTATTCCAAAGTGGCTGTATCATTTTGCATTCCCACTAGCAACGAATGAGAGCTCCTATTATTCTACATCCCCACTGGCATTTGGTTTTTGGATTTTGGCCATTCTAATAGGCTTATAGTAGTATCTCACAGTCATTTTAATTTGCATTTCTCTGATGACATATCATGTGGTACATTTTTTTCATATGCTTACTTGCCATTTGTATAAACCCACAAAATGTACAACACCAAGAGTGAACCCTAATATAAGCCATGAACTTCGGGTGATTATGATGTGTCAGTGTAAATACACCAATTGTAACAAATGCACCTCTCTGGTGGGGTATATAGATAATAGGAGACTATGCATGTATGAGAACAAGAGGTTTATGGAAACTCTGTACCTTTTTCTCAATTTTGCTGTAAACCTAAACTATCTTTGAAAAAAATAAGGTCTTTAAATATAAAAAAGAAAAGCCATCATAAAAATGCATCAAGAAATAATTATAAACACATTTGACAAAATAGAAAATACTGCAAATGTCAGCAAAAAATACAAAATCTCAACAAAGAAATAGAAGATTTAAAGAAGGACCAAATGGAAATATTGGATCTAAAAAATACAATAACCAAAATAAAAAACCCACCGTATGAGCACAACAGAAGAATGGAAGTGACAGGGAATCACTGGACTTAAAACAGTACAATAGAAATTATCCAATCTGAACAACAGATAAAATAGATTTAAAAAAAAATGAACAGAGCCTCAAGAATTTTTGATTCTATAACCAAAGACCTAACATTTGTGCAATAAAAGTCACATGTTAGAAGAGGAAGAAGGTGAGGCTGAGAAAGTACTTAAGGAAATAATAGAGGAAAGTTCCCAAATTTGGCTAAAGACATAAACCTAAAAATCAAGATAATAAGCAAACCCAAACAGTATAAACAACAACAAAAATCCATATCAAGACAAAAAAACAATTATACTTCTGAGAACTAAAGACAAAACAAAAACTTCAGAGTAGCTAGAGAAATGACACCTTAACTACAGGGGGAAAACAAATCAAATGACAGTGGGTTTCTCCCAGAAGCCACGGACACCAGGAGGAAGTGGTATAATCATTATTTTCAAGTATCAACATGAAATAGTTCTGAAATCAGAATCCTATATTCAATGAAATTATCCTTCAGAAATGAAAGCAAAATCACTATATTCTCAAATGAAGGAACACTAAGAGACGATATCACCAGCAGACATACCCTTTAAAAAATGGTTTCAGGGGCACCCCCCGGAGCCTGCTTTGGATTCTGTGTCTCCATCTCTTTTTGCCTCTCCCCTCCTTGTGCTCCTTGTTTCTCTCTGTCTCTCAAAAATAAAATAAAATGTGAAAAAAATTTTTTCAGTGGTTTAAAGGACATTGTCTAAATGAAATCAAATAATTAAATTAGGAATAATGCAACATTAGGAATGAAGGAAAGTCAGTAAGCAAAAATACTGATAATCAGGATTGAGTTTCCTTCTCCTCTTGAGACTCCTAAAGTTTGTTTGACGGTTCAAACACAAGTATAACACTATCTAATGTGGTTCTAAATGTATATATAGGAAATATTTAGGACAATTTTATTATAAATGGTAGAAGGAAAAAAGAAAGTAAAAGGAGGTAAGGTTTCTACACTTCAATGCAAACTGATAGCTATATGTACAGATAATGTAATACTTACAGCAACCATTAAGAAGTTGTATAAAGAGATATACTCAAAACCACTGTAAATAAATCAAAGTGAGATATTCAAAAAATTTTAAGTAATTCACAAGAAGGCAAGAAAAAGACAAGAAAGGTTAAAAAACAGAGGGAGTAAGAGAAAAAAAGTTAGATAGCACACTTAAGCCCTAACATTCAAAATTGCATTATTTACATAATCTAAATACACTAATTAAAAGACAGAGATTTAAGGACTAAGAAGGATGGACTAAGAAGGATGACCTAAATCTATTCTACCTGTAAGAAGTTCATTTCAAATATAAGAATGTAGATAGGTTAAACATAAAAGGATTAAAAAACATATAAAGTAAAAATAAAAAACGTAGCTACATTAAAGCACATCAAATAAACTACAGAGCAAATAAAATTATAAGAAACAATGAGGGACATTATATAATGATATAAGCATCAATCCACCAAGAAGATTAATGATATTAAACATGTATGTACCAAACAACACAGCTGCAAATATGCAAAACAAAAGCTGTTAGAAATGCAAAGAAATAGAAAATGTACAATTATAGTTGAAGACATCAACACTCCTCTCTCAACAATTTATAGAAAAACTAGAATGAAAAGCAGCAAGGATACAGAAGGACTCAACCACACCATAAGCCAAGGGACTTGATCAATATTCATAGAACATTCCACTCAATCAGAGCAGAATATACATTCCTTTCAAATGCCCATAGAAAATATAAAAGATAAACTATGTCCAGGACAATAAAATGAACTGCAACAAATTTAAAATAATTGAATGTATAGGCTGTGTTCTTTGACCACGATGAAATCAAACTTGAAATCAATAAAACAAAGGTAATAGGAAAATCTCCAAATGCTTGGAATCCAAATAAAACAGTTCTGAATAAACTGGGTTAAAAAACTCTCAAAGAGAATAAAAAAATATTAGTTAAGTGGATGGAAATTAAAATGTAACATATCAAAATTTGTGAGACACAGTAAAAGCAGTGCTAAAAGGGCAATTTATAATATACAATGCATATATCAGAAAGGAGAAGTCTCTATGAATAATCTACAATACCAACTCAAGAACCTAGAAGAAGAACAAAAAGATCCAAGCAGCCATAAGAAAGAAAACAATAAAATTAAGAGCAGAAATTAATGAAATAAAAAATGGGGGGAAATTGGGAAAAAATCAGTGAAACAAAGGGCTGGTTTTTTGAAAAAAAAAAACAATAACTTTGACAATGCTCTAGCAGGAATGATAAGGAAAAAAAAAGATGACACAAATTTCAAAATTAGTAATGAAGCAAAGGATGTAAGTATAGATCCCATAGATATTTAAAAGATAATAAGAAAAAAATAAACAACTCTACACACTTACAAATTATTGCAACTCACATAATATGAAATATTAGATTAACAGCCCCATAACTATTAAGAATCTTGGATTATAATTTTTAAAGTCCAATAAGAGAAATTCCAAGCTGAGATGGTTGTACTATAGAAATCAACAAAATGTTTAAAGAAGAATACCAGTTATGGGGTACCTGGGTGGCTCACTTGATTAAGCATCTGACTCTTGATTTTGGCTCAGGTCATGATCTCATAGTGTCTCTCATAGTGAGATCAAGCCCTGTGTCAGGTTCCAGACTGGGTGTGCAGCATTCTTGGGATTCTCTCTCTCCCTCCCCATCTGCCTCTCTCTTTCCTTCTCTCAAAAACAAAATAAACAAAAGGAGAAAAGAAAGAAAGAAAGAAAGAAAGAAAGAAAGAAAGAAAGAAAGAAAGAAAGAAAGAAAAGAAAAAGAAAAAAAGAAAGAAAGAGAGGGAGGGAGGAAGAAAGGGAGGGAACCAGTTCTACACAATCTCTTCCAAAATACAGAATAGAAAAGAGCACTTCCCAGTTCATTTTATGAAGCTAGCGTTACCGTGATACCAAAACCAGACAGACAAGTCACACACACATACAAAACTACAGACCAATATCCTCATGAGTATAGGTGTAAAAATCCTTAAAAATATATTAACAAATAGAATTCACCAATATAAAAAAATAATTATACATCCTGACTAACTGGAAATTATTCTGGGGATGAAAGGCTGGCTCAATATTGAAAAAGAAAAACTATCTGTGGTTTAACATATAAAGTATCAATAGACAATCTGTCAATGCAATCTAACAGGCTAAAGAAACTCACAGAATACCAGTGCAGAGAAAACATTTGACAGAATTCAACATACATTCATGTTCTAATAACTCTCAGAAAAATAGACAAAGAAGGGAACTTCCTCAACTTGATAGAGAGCATCTACAAAGAAACCTACTACAAACACAATTTTTATGGTTAAAAAATTAAGGTTGGGAACTAAGGGGGCCCACACCCATCACTCTTACTCAAATACTAAAAATAAATTCTAATCAGTTGAGTAAGCAAAACTAATGAATGCAGATCAGAAAAAAAATAGTCTATGTTTGCAGATGACAGAATTGTGTACATAGAAAATTTTAGGGAACCTAAAGAAAACTCTAAGAACTAAGTGAGTTCAACAAGGTCACATTATATACAGTAAACATTTTTGTATTTTTACATATTAGCAATAAGCATGTGAATCCCAAAATTAAAAAAAAACAATTCCATTTACAATGGCTTCAAAAATATGTAGGACATATACACTGAAAACTGCACAACACTGATGAATAAATTCAAAGAATATCTGAAGAAAATGTGTAATGTGTTCATGCATTGGAAACTCATCACAGTAAAGATATCATTTCTCCCCAACTTCATACACTGGCATAACACAGTTCCTATCAAAATCCCAGCAAGATTTCTTGTAGACAATAGTATTCTAAAATGTATATAGAAAGATAAAATAATTAGAATGGCTAAATTGAATTTGAAAAAGAAGAATAAAGTGGTAGGAATAAGTCGACATGGTTTTAAAATTTATTATATAGTATATATTTATATGTATATTTTCATTTATGTGTATTTTTATATATGCATGTGTATATGTGTGTATGTACATGTATATGAATATAATTACTATAGTAATATACATAATAGTCAAGATTATGTGGCATTAGTAGAGAAACAAACACATGGCTCAATGGAACAGAATAAAGAACCCAGAAACAGACCCACATTAATATATCCAACTGATTTTGACAAAGTATAAAAAGAATTTGATAGAGTAAAGAAGACTTTCCATAAATGGTGCTATAGCAAATGGACATCCATAAATTTAAGAAAGAAGAAGGAGGAGGAGGAGGAGAGGGAGGAGGGAATGAAGAGGAGGAGGAGGAGGAGGAGGAAGAGGGAAAGGAAGAAGCAGCAGCAGCGGCAGCTGCTCAACCTAAGTCTCACACTATATAAAAGTTTTCTCAAAATAGATCACAGACTTAAATGTAAAACTGCAAATTTTTAGAAAAAAAAAAGAAAAAGCTTTTTTTTCTAAAAAATCTAAAGCTAGGCAAAGAATTCACAGACTTGACACCAAGGGCATTATCCATACAAAAAGAGAGACAGAGAGAGAGAGAGAGGGAAGCAGGACCATGGGCCATGACAAATAGTCTATGCTAATAATATGATTTATGGTTAGAGGTGATGGGGCTTTGGGCGGGGAGGCTTTGAGCCACAAGGCAGCACCTTAACCTCTGGAAGGGCTACAGACTAAGGTCAGTCACATAGGTGCTCAACCATATCTACATGACCAAGCCCAGTAAAAGCTCTGTAAATGGGGTCTCCTGTATCCTGCCTTATGCATTTCTTGCCTGGGTTGATTTTAATGTTTCTTTTCACCGTAATAAACTGTAACCGTGAGTATAACAGCTTTGCGGCATTCTATGAATACTTCTAATGAACTTTTAAAAGGCAGTCTTGGAGACACCCAAACTTGCAGCTGGTGTCAGAAGTGAAGGTGCCTTGGGGACTTCCTGAACTCTGCAGAGAGAGAGAGAAAAAAGAAAAGGTAACATAAAATCACTTGAAGGCCAGATGATTTTACTATTGATTATTTGCAACTTCTATTGATTATTTGTAACTACTTTAAGAAGGAAACATCAGACACCAAATTAGTTTCCACACAGGGAATGAGGACAGAGTATGAAGGAGTGTAAGACTATCTAATTTTGCCATCTATCGCTTCTATTTTATAGGGCCTTTGAGCCTTGATCTGGTTCTTAACATGTCCTCCCAGGAATGTCACGCTCCCATAGACATAGTCAGCAATTCTCCATGTTAACTCCACCCTCTCTTCCGCTGTTTCAGTGCGAGTAAAGGAAAAATAATTTTACTATAAACAAAAGCAGCTTTGATCTAACTCTCATTTTTTAAAGTAATTTATTCTGAAACATCAGCATTTGAATTCTTAATGGCAAATTATCTGCTACACGTTTCATGAGTGATGAAGATTAACCAATATACTCATATCACAAAGTAGATATGGCCTCAAACAACGAACACTAACTCATCTATTCTAACCCTGAGGTATCTTGCATGACGTCACAGAACTCAAAGAAAGACTTGGTAGCCATTTAGTCCTATATTTTGCAGCTCCTCTGTCTGGAACTCTCCCATACACTGAAAGACTATTATAATTTTTCTTTTCTTCCCTACTGACAGTTCTACCCAGGGTGAGGGGAATGAAGGTGATGCAACCATACTAGAAAAAGGAGATAAGCTAATGAATACGATGGAGGAGGTTTCACATTCACATGTGTGTGTTGTATATAATGTGATCGTGGATGAGTGCCGTGGATGAAATGATGTGTTTCAGGCCAGGCAACTGGCGCTTCACTGTGCCCAAAGAAGGTTCATTGACAGGAAAGATTCACTAAAATCAGTGAGATAGGCCTTAAAATATTTTTAGTTCACCTCATTGTCAGCCCAAGTGCACCATTGTTCAGATAAGATTCATAGTTGGGTTGCTTTCACTATACAAATAAAAGAACCCAAGAACTTTCCTATAACAATGGATTTTTTAAATTGGCATATTAAATCCCTCCCTCCTCCATTCCCAACTCAAGGCACCCCTCCAATGACTTTGATTAATCCTTTTGTAGAATTATGAACTTGGAGAGCTTTTTAAGGAGAAAAGGATTATATGCCAGGTGGGATGTAGTCAAAGCTGTCACAGCTATGGTTGTTTCCCATCATAATCCATCTTGCTGAATCAAAAAGCAAACTGAATAAACAGCTTAGGCAGTTTGTTTGAAGATACACTCCTGGGGCGCCTTGGTGGCTCAGTTGGTTGAGCATCTGCCTTTGGCTGGGTCATGTTATCATGGTTCATGGGTTTGAGCCCCACATCGGGCTCTCTGCCGCCCCCACAGAACCTACTGCATATCCTCTGTCCCCCCTCTCTCTGCCCTTCCCTTTCTTGTGCACACTCTGTCTCTCTCTCTCTCTCTCTCCCTCTCTCTCAAAAAAAAAATAAATAAATAAAAACTTAAAAAAGATATACTCCTGTCTTTCTAGGAGGGATTAAGTCATGGCTACAGTTTGTTTGGAAAATGATTATCCATATAAAAATTATTAAATTCATGGGGCGCCTGGGTGGCTCAGTCGGTTAAGCGTCCGACTTCGGCTCAGGTCATTATCTCGCGGTTCGTGAGTTCAAGCCCCGCGTCGGACTCTGTGCTGATGGCTCAGAGCCTGGAGCCTGTTTCGGATTCTGTGTCTCCCTCTCTCTCTGACCCTCCCCCATTCATGCTCTGTCTCTGTCTGTCTCAAAAATAAATAAAGGTTAAAAAAAAATTAAAATAAAAGGAGAGCATTAAAAATAAATAAATAAATAAATAAATAAATAAACAAACAAATAAATAAATAAATTCATGTGGCATATTATTGAGCCAAAATGTTTTATAACTTTTCATCTCTGGATCACAGTGATAATAATGCTATAGTTTTCATACTGAAACACAGAGCTTCTTCATAGTCTTTGAAAACACTGTCAATTTTTTGCATTTGCCACAAGAATACACAAGATGTTGACTTTCATACTTTTAAGTAATGAGGATTCAGTCTCTACCTTTAAAAAGAAATCACAGCCATACCAGTTATGGAGGGAAGGGGATTATTTTAGTATTTATTCCAAACAACCATGCTCCATAGAAGTCACATTCATGTCCTGCTGCAACAGGGACACAGATTAGGTAGCTAAGAGCTTGAGCAAGAAGGAAAAGATAAAGCCACTCCTGTGATATATTTCAAAAGTTAAGTGTTTTCCCTTACAATGGGAGTTTTCATCTGGCACCTGGGTGGCTCAGGCAGTTGGGTGTCCAACTTTGGCTCAGGTCATGATCTCATGGTTTGTGGGTTTGAGCCCCATGTTGGGCTCTGTGCTGACAATTCAGAGCCTGGAGACTGCTTCAGATTCCCTGTCCCCTTTCTCTCTGCCCCTTCCCCATTCATGCTCTGTCTGTCACTTTCTCAAAGATAAATAAACATTAAAAAATTAAAAAAAAAAGAATGGGAGTTTTCATCATGATAAATGGATATAAATCTTAGAATACAATATAATCTCTTTAAATATCTAAGCAGTCAGCCCCCTTTGTATCACCAACTACTGCGTAATTGATACTCAAGGTATTTTTGATATTCAAATAATCCTCGAATTGAGATGGGGGCAGGAGATTTTTCAACAATACTAAGTGGTTGCTATTTATCAGACTCCATGGCAGGTCTTAGATAAACAGGATTAATAAAACACTGGCCCTCTCTTCTTGAGCTCAGAGTCTATCTAGTAAAGGAGACAAACACGTGAACAATAGACTACTAAGCATTATGATAAAAACCACAATAGAAGGGTAACCATTGGGTTGAAAAGGCAGAACTCCAGAGAATATGGGGGGGGGGGGGTGGGTGGGAAGAGTGACAAACAAAAAATTCATGTGTTCCCGTCACAGGCCCTTTGTAACCAATCCACAGACTCATTTTTCTCTTACTCTTTGAAGGAAAAGTTGGGTGAAAAGAGATTCCATAATTTCCTTAAACACTCTACTTTTAAGTCAGCTGTAGTGCCAAGAATAATCTAGCTCCGTAATTAAAATGTTCACTCTAATTTAATAATCAAAACACCAAATACACTTAAAGTGAAAAATTCCCTCTGTCAAATTGGTAGTACTTTTAGGCTGGGAAGAAAGAAAGATATTGTCTTCCTTTTCTCTATTTCCCTGCCATGCCATTTTCTTACCCACCCCTTACCCAGCTCCACATACAAATTTGCCTCTGCTTTCACCAGAGATGGAGCCAGACAAAGGGAAGACAAGGAAGCATCAGGAAGTGTCTTGACTCAGCTGGTACCCTTAGAATCTGAACAAAATAGATTCTTTCTCTCATAAGGTGCTTTCATGTATTTATTCCACAAATATTAATTGAACACCAATTACATGCTAGGCACTGTTCCAAACATTGAGGACACCTAATAAGAAAAACAAAGCCTTTGAGTCTATGGACTTTATAGTCTAGTGTGGGCTATGAGAAAAAAAATATTCCATAGGAAAAAAGAAATAGGGAGCATGTAAGAGTTAAATGCTATTTTACCTAGGTCAATCAAGAATGCTCTTTTTGGTAAGGTGATATTTGAGCAGAGATATAAAAACAAACAAACAAACTGAAGCATTTAAGCCAAACAAATGTCAGAGTAAAGAGCATTCCAGCCTGAGAGAATAATAATTGCAAAGGCCCTGAGGTAGGCAAATGTTCAAAGAACAGCAAGAAGGCCAGTAGCATAGCTAGAGTAGAATAAGGGAAGGAAAGAATGTTGGAGATGAGGCCATATGGAGATCATATGGAAGGTAATGAGAGGCCACTGGGGTTATTTTCTGTTAAAAAGAGAATCTTGAATGTTTTGAGCAGTGATTTAAAATGATACACATTTTTAAAAAAATTATTCTGGCTTCAAGGTAGAAAGTAGATTATAAAGTACACAAAGAAGGAGGAAGACAATTGGGAGGCTACTTTAAGAATTCAGACCAGAGATGATGGTAGCTTGAACCAGTATGATAGAGAAAAAGGAAACAGAATTGAATAGATTCTGGGTACACTATAAAAGGTTTAATGATGGACAAATTACAGGATATACAAGTGAGAAAGAAGGTTAAGTGGACTCCAAAGTTTTGACCTGAGAAACCTAAAGAAAGATTCACTGAGCTAGGGAAAAATGTGAGAAGATAAGGTTGAATTAAAAAGAACAAACAAAAACAAGGTTTTTATTTTATACATGTTGATTTAAGCTTCCTATTTGACATCTAAAATAAATATACAAATAACTTGTTCAGTAATCAAAATTGGAGTTCAGAGAAGTCCAGCCTGGTCAGCACACATCATATTCAAAGACATAAACATGGGGCGCCTGGGTGGCTCGGTTGGCTGTGTGGCCAACTTCGGATCAGGTCATGGTCTCACAGTTTGTGGGTTTGAGCCCGCATTGGGCTCTGTGCTGACAACTCAGAGCCTGGAGCCTGCTTAAGAGTCTCTGTCTCCCTCTCTCTCTCTCTGTCCCCTCCCTTGATTACGCTCTCTTTCTGTCTCAGAAATAAATAAACATTAAAAAAAATAATAAAGGAGAGAGAGGGAAGATGGCAGCGTAGGAGGACGCTGGGCTGACTGCGCGTCCTGCTGATCACTTAGATTCCACCTACACCTGCCTAAATAACCCAGAAAACCGCCAGAGGATTAGCAGAACAGAGTCTCGAGAGCCAAGCGCAGATGAGAGGCCCACGGAAGAGGGTAGGAAGGGCGGCGAGGCGGTGCGCGCTCCACAGACTGGCAGGAGGGAGCAGGGCGGAGGGGCAGCCTGCCGGCCAAGCAGAGCCCCCGAGTCTGGCTGGCAAAGCGGAAGGGCCAGACGGAGTGTGTTCCGACAGCAAGTGCGACTTAGCGTCTGGGAGGTCATAAGTTAACAGCTCTGCTCAGAAAGCGGGAAGGCTGGAGGACAAAGGGAGGGAGAGCTGCTGAGCCCTGGACGGCAGAGCTCAGTTTGGCGGGGAACAAAGGCGCTCACCAGCGCCATCTCCTTCGCCCATCCCCCAGCCAAAATCCCAAAGGGAACCAGTTCCTGCCAGGGAACTTGCTCGCTCCACGCAAACACCCAACGCTGTGCTTCTGCGGAGCCAAACCTCCGGCAGCGGGTCTGACTCCCTCCCGCTGCCACAGGGCCCCTCCTGAAGTGGATCACCTAAGGAGAAGCGAGCTAAGCCTGCCCCTCCGGCCCCCGTGCACCTTGCCTACCCACCCCAGCTAATACGCCAGATCCCCAGCACCACAAGCCTGGCAGTGTGCAAGTAGCCCAGACGGGCCACACCACCCCACAGTGAATCCCACCCCTAGGAGAGGGGAAGAGAAGGCACACACCAGTCTGACTGTGGCCCCAGCGGTGGGCTGGGGGCAGACATCAGGTCTGACTGCGGCCCCGCCCACCAACTCCAGTTATACACCACAGCATGGGGGAAGTGCCCTGCAGGTCCTCACCACTCCAGGGACTATCCAAAATGACCAAACGGAAGAATTCCCCTCAGAAGAATCTCCAGGAAATAACAACAGCTAATGAACTGATCAAAAAGGATTTAAATAATATAACAGAAAGTGAATTTAGAATAATAGTCATAAAATTAATCGCTGGGCTTGAAAACAGTATAGAGGACAGCAGAGAATCTCTTGCTACAGAGATCAAGGGACTAAGGAACAGTCAGGAGGAGCTGAAAACCGCTTTAAACGAAATGCAAAACAAAATGGAAATGAAAGCTCGGATTGAAGAGGCAGAGGAGAGAATAGGTGAACTAGAAGATAAAGTTATGGAAAAAGAGGAAGCTGAGAGAAAGAGAGATAAAAAAAATCCAGGAGTATGAGGGGAAAATTAGAGAACTAAGTGATACACTAAAAAGAAATAATATACGCATAATTGGTATCCCAGAGGAGGAAGAGAGAGGGAAAGGTGCTGAAGGGGTACTTGAAGAAATTATAGCTGAGAACTTCCCTGACCTGGGGAAGGAAAAAGGCATTGAAATCCAAGAGGCACAGAGAACTCCCTTCAGACGTAACTTGAATCGATCTTCTGCACGACATATCATAGTCAAACTGGCAAAATACAAGGATAAAGAGAAAATTCTGAAAGCAGCAAGGGATAAACGTGCCCTCACATATAAAGGGAGACCTATAAGACTCGTGACTGATCTCTCTTTTGAAACTTGGCAGGCCAGAAAGGCTTGGCACGATATCTTCAGTGTGCTAAACAGAAAAAATATGCAGCCGAGAATCCTTTATCCAGCAAGTCTGTCATTTAGAATAGAAGGAGAGATAAAGGTCTTCCCAAACAAACAAAAACTGAAGGAATTTGTCACCACGAAACCAGCCCTACAAGAGATCCTAAGGGGGATCCTGTGAGACAAAGTACCAGAGACATCACTACAAGCATAAAACATACAGACATCACAATGACTCTAAACCCATATCTTTCTATAATAACACTGAATGTAAATGGATTAAATGCGCCAACCAAAAGACATAGGGTATCAGAATGGATAAAAAAACAAGACCCATCTATTTGCTGTCTACAAGAGACTCATTTTAGATCTGAGGACACCTTTAGATTGAGAGTGAGGGGATGGAGAACTATTTATCATGCTACCGGAAGCCAAAAGAAAGCTGGAGTAGCCATACTTATATCAGACAAACTAGACTTTAAATTAAAGGCTGTAACGAGATGAAGAAGGGCATTATATAATAATTACAGGGTCTATCCATCAGGAAGAGCTAACAATTATAAATGTCTAAGCGCCGAATACCGGAGCCCCCAAATATATAAAACAATTACTCATAAACATAAGCAACCTTATTGATAAGAATGTGGTAGTTGCAGGGGACTTTAACACCCCACTTACAGAAATGGATAGATCATCTAGACACGCAGTCAATAAAGAAACAAGGGCCCTGAAGGATACATTGGATCAGATGGACTTGACAGATATATTTAGAACTCTGCATCTCAAAGCAACAGAATATACTTTCTTCTCCAGTGCACATGGAACATTCTCCAAGATCATATACTGGGTCACAAAACAGCCCTTCATAAGTTTACAAGAATTGAAATTATACCATGCATACTTTCAGACCACAATGCTATGAAGCTTGAAATCAACCACAGGAAAAAGTCTGGAAAACCTCCAAAAGCATGGAGGTTAAAGAACACCCTACTAACGAATGAGTGGGTCAACCAGGCAATTAGAGAAGAAATTAAAAAATATATGGAAACAAACGAAAATGAAAATACAACAATCCAAACGCTTTGGGATGCAGCGAAGGCAGTCCTGAGAGGAAAATACATTGCAATCCAGGCCTATCTCAACAAACAAGAAAAATCCCAAATTCAAAATCTAACAGCACACCTAAAGGAAATAGAAGCAGAACAGCAAAGGCAGCCTAAACTCAGCAGCAGAAGAGAAATAATAAAGATCAGAGCAGAAATAAACAATATAGAATCTAAAAAAACTGTAGAGCAGATCAACGAAACCAAGAGTTGGTTTTTTGAAAAAATAAACAAAATTGACAAACCTCTAGCCAGGCTTCTCAAAAAGAAAAGGGAGATGACCCAAATAGATAAAATCATGAATGAAAATGGGATTATTACAACCAATCCCTCAGAAATACAAGCAATTATCAGGGAATACTATGAAAAATTATATGCCAACAAATTGGACAACCTGGAAGAAATGGACAAATTCCTAAACACCCACACTCTTCCAAAACTCAATCAGGAGGAAATAGAAAGCTTGAACAGACCCATAACCAGCAAAGAAATTGAATCAGTTATCAAAAATCTCCCAACAAATAAGAGTCCAGGACCAGATGGCTTCCCAGGGGAGTTCTACCAGACGTTTAAAGCAGAGATAATACCTATCCTTCTCAAGCTATTCCAAGAAATAGAAAGGGAAGGAAAACTTCCAGACTCATTCTATGAAGCCAGTATTACTTTGATTCCTAAACCAGACAGAGACCCAGTAAAAAAAGAGAACTACAGGCCAATATCCCTGATGAATATGGATGCAAAAATTCTCAATAAGATACTAGCAAATTGAATTCAACGGCATATAAAAAGAATTATTCACCAGGATCAAGTGGGATTCATTCCTGGGATGCAGGGCTGGTTCAACATTCGCAAATCAATCAACGTGATACATCACATTAACAAAAAAAAAGAGAAGAACCATATGATCCTGTCAATCGATGCAGAAAAGGCCTTTGACAAAATCCAGCACCGTTTCTTAATAAAAACCCTTGAGAAAGTCGGGATAGAAGGAACATACTTAAAGATCATAAAAGCCATTTATGAAAAGCCCACAGCTAACATCATCCGCAATGGGGAAAAACTGAGAGCTTTTTCCCTGAGATCAGGAACACGACAGGGATGCCCACTCTCACCGCTGTTGTTTAACATAGTGCTGGAAGTTCTAGCATCAGCAATCAGACAACAAAAGGAAATCAAAGGCATCAAAATTGGCAAAGATGAAGTCAAGCTTTCGCTTTTTGCAGATGACATGATATTATACATGGAAAACCCGACAGACTCCACCAAAAGTCTGCTAGAACTGATACATGAATTCAGCAAAGTTGCAGGATACAAAATCAATGTACAGAAAACAGTTGCATTCTTATACACTAACAATGAAGCAACAGAAAGACAAATAAAGAAACTGATCCCATTCACAATTGCACCAAGAAGCATAAAATACCTAGGAATAAATCTAACCAAAGATGTAAAAGATCTGTATGCTGAAAACTATAGAAAGCTTATGAAGGTAATTGAAGAAGATTTAAAGAAATGGAAAGACATTCCCTGCTTATGGATTGGAAGAATAAATATTGTCAAAATGTCAATACTACCCAAAGCTATCTACGCATTCAATGCAATCCCAATCAAAATTGCACCAGCATTCTTCTCGAAACTAGAACAAGCAATCCTAAAATTCATATGGAACCACAAAAGGCCCCGAATAGCCAAAGTAATGTTGAAGAAGAAGACCAAAGCAGGAGGCATCACAATCCCAGACTTTAGCCTCTACTACAAAGCTGTCATCATCAAGACACAATGGTATTGGCACAAAAACAGACACATAGACCAATGGAATAGAATAGAAACCCCAGAAATAGACCCACAAATGTATGGCCAACTCATCTTTGACAAAGCAGGAAAGAACATCCAATGGAAAAAAGACAGTCTCTTTAACAAATGGTGCTGGGAGAACTGGACAGCAACATGCAGAAGGCTGAAACTGGACCACTTTCTCACACCATTCACAAAAATAAACTCAAAATGGATAAAGGACCTGAATGTGAGACAGGAAACCATCAAAACCTTAGAGGAGAAAGCAGGAAAAGACCTCTCTGACCTCAGCCGTAGCAATCTCTTACTCGACACATCCCCAAAGGCAAGGGAATTAAAAGCAAAGTGAATTACTGGGACCTTATGAAGATAAAAAGCTTCTGCAGAGCAAAGGAAACAACCAACAAAACTAAAAGGCAACCAACGGAATGGGGAAAGATATTTGCAAATGACATACCGGACAAAGGGCTAGTATCCAAAATCTATAAAGAGCTCACCAAACTCCACACCCGAAAAACAAATAACCCAGTGAAGAAATGGGCAGAAAACATGAATAGACACTTCTCTAAAGAAGACATCTGGATGGCCAACAGGCACATGAAAAGATGTTCAACGTCACTCCTTATCAGGGAAATACATATCAAAACCACACTCAGATATCACCTCACACCAGTCAGAGTGGCCAAAATGAACAAATCAGGAGACTATAGATGCTGGAGAGGATGTGGAGAAACGGGAACCCTCTTGCACTGTTGGTGGGAATGCAAATTGGTGCAGCCGCTCTGGAAAGCAGTGTGGAGGTTCCTCAGAAAATTAAAAATAGACCTACCCTATGACCCAGCAATAGCACTGCTAGGAATTTATCCAAGGGATACAGGAGTACTGATGCATAGGGGCACTTGTACCCCAATGTTTATAGCAGCACTCTCAACAATAGCCAAATTATGGAAAGAGCCTAAATGTCCATCAACTGATGAATGGATAAAGAAATTGTGGTTTATATACACAATGGAATAATACGTGGCAATGAGAAAAAATGAAATATGGCCTTTTGTAGCAACGTGGATGGAACTGGAGAGTGTGATGCTAAGTGAAATAAGCCATACGGAGAAAGACAGATACCATATGTTTTCACTCTTATGTGGATCCTGAGAAACGTAACAGAAACCCATGGGGGAGGGGAAGGAAAAAAAAAAAGAGGTTAGAGTGGGAGAGAGCCAAAGCATAAGAGACTGTTAAAAACTGAGAACAAACTGAGGGTTGATGGGGGGTGGGAGGGAGGGGAGGGTGGGTGATGGGTATTGAGGAGGGCACCTTTTGGGATGAGCACTGGGTGTTGTATGGAAACCAATTTGACAATAAATTTCATATATTAAAAAAAAATAAATGAATAAACTTTAAACAAACAAAAAATAATAATAAAGACATATACATGGAAATGGATAGGTAGAAAAGTGATATCAGGCCAAATACCTGAAAAACCATAGTTGAGAGTATATTTATGGTACTCCAAATTACTAGGAGGAAATATGTTATCAATAAAATATCACCTCTAAAGATTCCTTCATTTTAAAACATGTAAGTGTGAAAAAGTATTCCATTTTATATCTACTTCCAAAGTTAACCATAAATCTTGGAAAGCAAAATGGTAGCTGGGAGGTTAGAAAATTATCAAAAAGATTTTCCAAGTAATGAGAAAAAAAAGTTTTTAAATAAACACTTAAAATGTGAAAAAGTCTAACATTTTATATTTGATTCTAATGTTACTATAAATCTTGGAAAGTAAAAGGGTAGCTGGCAGGTTAGAAAATTATCAAAAAGATTTTCCAACTAAAGAGAAAAAATTTTAAATAAATGCTTTAATTAAATTCAAAGAGGGATACTCATAGTTGCAACGTGGAATCCGTTGTTTTAATTGCCATAAAAATATAAAGTCAGTAAGATATCAAATAATCTATAAAGACAGTTTAATATCAAATAATTCATTTCCCTCATTGGAAGTATAACTATGATTAATCTGAGACTCTGCTTCTCTTGATAGTGATAACACAGTATAAATACCTACAAATATGAAATTAGAGATTCTACTCCATTTGACATTTTCTAAGAGGATACATGCAGATTAAACTATCGAATAAAACTCAGTCATATATGCTTTCATGTTGTAAAATTATTGCCCTACTACAACCCAAGTCAGAGAGAGGAAGGGACATCTGGGTGGCTCACAGAGAGGAAAAATTAATATTGGTCTACTAAATATCAATAGTGTTCCCTGTTTTGAGATTCATAGGAGCCTTGTTAAATGTCAATTATATCGTAATTTAAAAAATAATAATAGGAGCCACTATTACAGAAGGAGATTACAGATAGGGAAAGGGAAGAAGCTAAAATTAACCCTGCAGTTTTGGATGTTTGATTGTAATTGGAGGTACTAGTGAAAACTCATAGTGTAAAGTGAAAACTCATAGATATAGAATGAATATAGATGCATATTTTGTGTGTGTGTGTGTGTGTGTGTGTGTGTGTGTATCTACTGAGAAGGCATGGGAACAACAATACTCCAGTAACAATGAACACACTTAGCAGCCTTAGCACACATATTTTGGCTTCTAGATACCATACTCCAGCTAATAGAACCAGGATATATTACAGAAATGGCTTATTCTAGGACTGCTGCAGCAAAAATACCAGATGGTCTTACACAGCACACATATGGTGCTGTATAAGAAAGTAAGAAAATGTTCAAAGAATGATGGAGATATGTCAAAAGTACCCAGAAGTTAGTTTGAAGGGGCTCCCACTGTCCAAACCTGTGACAATATGGACATCAAAATAAATATTGATAGTAACAGACTATACTTACCTAAATAAAACAGAAAACCCTGAGCCCATCTGAGTAGAAAGGAATAAATGAATGGAGAAAGACAAGTTTGATGAATAAAAAGATATATACACAGTCTTAAAGTACTTCCTGACAAAAGTCATTACAAAGAAGAAAAGTGTAAAAGTCTGGCACACAACAACTTAATCAAGTGATTAAACTGAACATCATCGGTAATAGGATTAATAAACATCAAGCATGACTTGATAGGATGAAAGAAGAAATCAGCCTCACTTGTGTGCTATTCTTACCAAAGACATATAACCTACAACTAAATATGAGGGAACATCCGACAAACCCAAATGGAGAGACATATTATAAAATTAATGGCTTGTAATATTTAACATTTATGACCATCAAGCATCACTGAGGAACCATTCCAGACTAAAAGACACTACTTCTCATTACAAAACTTTTCAATTTTTTTACCATGTGCATTTACTTCCTGCTCAAAAGTTTATTCATTAAAAATTTTAAGCAAACACAATTTTAAAACCATGAAGAGTTTGACCCAGAAATTCCAACTCCAGATGTATACTCTAGAGAACCACTTAAAAATATGCACAATGAGGCACATACAAAGTTGTTCACGGCAGCATTGTTTATAATAATGAAAAATAGGAAACAAATGAGCAGCAATCTAAAACAAAAAAACTTCTGAATATCCATTTAAAAAAAACACTATGCAGCAGTTAAAAGGAATGAGGTACATCTACATGCAGTATTATGGGTAGATTGACAAGATATCTGTTGAATTAAAAAAAAATACATGCTGCAGAGCAATATGCACAATTAGATACCTTTTTATGTGAAATAAATAAACTATACATATTCTAGGTCAATGAATAGCACAGAATGTATACCACACCCATGACAGTGGTAGAGGGTTTACATCCTTGGAAGGGGTGACCAGTGGGGGTCTTTAAACTTATGGAGGCTGCTTTAATTTTTAATATAACTTAATCATATATTGCTTACATTTTAAAAAGTAATTTAAAGCAAAAACAACAACAACAAAACCTGACCTACAGGAGATGGCAGTCTATCTTCGAAATGTAGTGGAAAATGAGAACTCTAGTGTTTCTCTTCTGTCAAGCATAGTTTTCCATCCAATCACCTGATCTTTCAGGAACTTTACCCACTTCGTGTTATCCAGGAGGCAATCAACCCAGTGCCATTCTGATCATAAAGGTGGGTCCATAACCTAGTCTGGCTCATCAACACCTCTGTCCCTATGACCACATTTTTTGTTCAGGAATTAACAAATATTCCATATGAGACCAATCAGAGCATTTTTTTTTTAATCAAGCTACTTTGGATTCAATTTCTATCCACTTGTATCCAAAATAGTCCTGACAAATATAGGGAGACACATTTAAACAGATATTTTCAATAGGATAAGACAAGTAAAAGAGAAACACTATATGAAGTAGCATATTACTTAAGATAGGCTGTTATATATTAAATATGTGTATGATAAACCATAAAGTAACCACTAAAAAAACACAGAGCTAATAAGTCCCAAAATAGAGGGAAAGTGATATAAAAATTACTCAATCCAAATGAGGTGTGAAAAGTGTGAAAGAAGTACAAATAACACAAGGGACAAACAGCAAATGAATAGCAAGAAAGTAGAATTAAACCCAAGTAAATCAATAATCACATTAAATGTAAACAGTTTATATTAGTTTTGCATTGCTAACACAACAAATTACCACAAACTTAGTGTCTTGAAACAACACAAAGTAATTATCTTATAGTTCTGAACAAGAAAACTCTGGTACAGGCCTTATCAGGCTAAAACCAAGATGCCTACATGGTTTATTCCTCCTGGAGACTCTGTATTTGTTTCTTTGATCATTCAAGTTGTTGGCATAATTAAGACCCTTCCAACTGTATAAATGAAATCTATTTACTTTCTGTCTATCAGCTGAGGGCTATTATAACTCCTAGTAACTGTCTGAGCTCATGGTTGCCTTCCCCCATCTTCAAAACTAGCAACGGAAGATCAAAGACTCTTACATTTTGAATTTCTCCCGCCTCTCCTTCTGTCTTCAAATCTCTCTGATTTCTGCTGGGAAAAGTTCTCAGGTACTAAGGGCTCACGTGATTCTACTGGGCCCATAGGGTATTTCAGGATCTTCTCATTTTAAGGAGAGCTGATAAACAACTTAAATTCCATCTGAAAACCTAATTATTTTACACCGTGTAAAGTAACATATTCACAGGGGGACATGAACATCTCCTAGGGGCCATTATTCCACTTACCACATGGTCTAAATATTCATTAAAAGACAGAAACTGTCAAACTGGATTAAAAAGCAAGACCCAACTACACACTACCTATAAGAAACCCACTTTACATATAAAGAAACCAACTGTCTAAATTTAAAAAAAAAGAAAGAAGGAAAAAGATAAACCATCCTAATAAAAACAAAGCTGGATAAAGTAAAGTGATGGAAAATAGTAGAAGAGGGAACTCCAGGAAGCTTTAAAAAGCTCTCCCATATACCAGAGAATCTAGAAATCCAGACACATGTACACAGCAGGACATATGTACTAAAAGACCTCAGAAAACAATAAGCTTTTACCTGTAGTTAATCTTTAGGTTCAATGAAAACAAGAAGTAAGTGCTCCAGCACAGAGCCAATTTGCAAAGACCTGGAGTCTATTCTTTCCTTTCCCCTTTTTTTTTTTTCTTTTCTCCATTCATTTAAGAAAATTTCCAACAACTCACTAAGAACTAAATAAACAGGCTTCAAAGACAACACATAACAAAGAATAGTCTTTACAAAAATGGTATAGACCAAAATAGAAGAGTTGAATCACTATATTGAACACCTGAAACTAATATCACACTGTATGTTAACTAACTGGAATTTAATTAAAATTTTTTTGAAAAATGAAAAAAGGGGTGTTGACTAACTTGATTGTGAAATGATTGCACCTATCTGAAAATCTATTTAAAAAACACTGAATTATAAACTTTATATGGGTGCACTCTGTGGTATGTGAATTATATCTAAATAAAATTCTTCTTAAAATAGTTTCAAAAGTCACTAAACAAACTACAACCTACAGCCAGCAACACCTAATCCTGGGCATGGGTAGGAATCTGATTTCCAGAGTAAAAACTCAAAATGCCCAGTTTTCAACAATAAACTATGAGGAATGCAGAGAAATAAAAAAGTATGCTCCATTCACAAGAGAAAAACAGAAATTAACAAAAACTCTTAAGAAAAGTACAGACATTACACTTACTAGACAAAAACTGTCTTAAATATACTCAAAGAGCTAAAGGAAGCCATGGAAAAAGAACTAAAAGAAATCAGGAAATTGACACCTCAACCAATAGAGAATATCAAAAAAACAGATAGAACTTATAAAAAGGAACCAAATAGAAAACTTGAAGCTGGAGGGGGACCTGGGTGGCTCAGTTGGTTAAGAGTCTGACTTCGGCTCAGGTCATGATCTCATGCTTCGTAAGTTTGAACTCCATGCCAAGCTCTGTGCTGACAGCTCAGAGCATGGAGCCTGCTTTGGATTTTGTGTCTCCCTCTCTCTCTCTGTCCCTCCCTCACTTCCACTCTGTCTCTCTGTCTCAAAAATAAACATAAAAATAAAAGAGACTTACCAAGATAAAACGCATTCTGTATTGAAACATAAACATAAATCTCACACACACACACACACACCACCACCACCACCAAACAAATTTAACTATTCAAATTGGACAAAGTATGTACTCCTACCACAGGGAATTTTTTAAATCAATATCAGAAAAATCTGGGGGCACCTGATTAGCTCAGTCAGTTGAACATCCAACTCTTGATTTCACCTCACGTCATGATATCACAGTCATGGTATTGAGACCCACATGGGGCTCCACAGTGAGTGTCGAACCTGCTTTGGATTCTCTCTCCCCCCCTCTCTCTCTGCCCCTCCCCAGCTTGTGCATGTGTGCTCTCTCAAAATGAATAGACTTTAGGGGCGCCTGGGTGGCTCAGTCGGTTGAGCGGCCGACTTCGGCTCAGGTCATGATCTCGCGGTCCATGAGTTCAAGCCCCGTGTCGGGCTCTATGCTGACAGCTCGGAGCCTGGAGCCTGTTTCAGATTCTGTGTCTCCTTCTCTCTCTGACCCTCCCCCATTCATGCTCTGTCTCTCTCTGTCCCAAAAATAAATTAAAAAAAAAAAACTTAAAAAAAAATTTTAAAAAAATGAATAGACTTTAAAATAAAACTCTTTCAAAATCCTCCAAATACAGTACAACCTTGGATTACAAGGAACTTGTTCTGCAAGTGTTCCACAAGAAGAGGGAACATTTCTAGTAAATTTTAACTTGATAAATGAGCAATGTCTTGCAATACGAGTAGTACGTGATGCCAAACACCACATAATCACAACTGAGCCGATGGTTCTTCTCTCTCTCTCTCTCTTGCTGCGGGATTATGGGAGATCGTCTCCCATGCTCAGATGCTCGGTCTCAGGCCATGGTGTTTGGGAGAAATCAGTGATTTTTCAGAACATTGGAAGGTGCCCACAACTGCCACTAGTGTAAATTTTTGTCACTTCAAAGCACCCAGGGATAGTCCTTTGCTTTTCCGTACAAGAGTAAGGTTAGGAATGCTTTGCTTCATTCTAGGTCAAGCTGCCTGCAAATATAGACCTTCTCCTCTGCTGCCTTATTGCCAGTTACATTAAAACAGTATATGACAACAGTTTATTAGTACTGTAGTCAGATTCCATTAGTGACAGTGAGTCATCCTACACAATAACCCGCCTCTCCCATCTCCCTCACCCCAGCCACGAAGGTTTTCAAAGGTTAGTGCAGGTTAATTCTTTTTCTTTATATTTTGTATTTCTTTATTATTTTGTATTATATTACATTATTGTAATCATTTTAATATGAATATTTTGGGGTTGAGGAATGAATCACCTGAGTTTCCATGATTTCTTATGGGGAAATTCCTTTTGATATACAAGTGCTTTGGATTACACGCATTTTTTCAGAACGATTATGCTTGCAAACCAAGGTTTTACTGTATTTGGAAATTAAATAAAAGTTCTAAATAACCCATGAATTGGATCAAAGAAGAAACCAAAAGGGAAATTAAAAGTATTTTGAACAGAATGAAAACAGAACACGACATACTGAAATTTTTGAGATGCAGTTAAAGCAGTGTTTAGAGAAAAATTTATAGCACTGGATACCTATATTAAAAAAGTCTCAAATCAGTGACTTTACTTCTACCCTAAGCAACTAAAAAAAGAAGGGCAAATTAAATCCAAACCTGAGAAGAAATCATTGAAATAGAAAACACATACAAAAAAAAGTAGAAAAAAATCATTTAAACCAAAAACTAGTTCTCTGAAAAGATAAAATAGTAATAATAATAATAATAATAATAATAATAATAATAATAAACCTCTAACCAAACTTACCAGGTAAAAACTAAGGAAGTCACAAATTACCAATATCAGGAATGAGAAGGGGAACATCACTGCAAGATCCTAAACACATTTGAATAATAAGGGAATATTCTCAACAAATTTTTACTAATAAGTCTGGAAACTTAGATAAAACAGGTAAATTTCTTAAGAAACACAAACTATCACAACTCACTAATATGAAACAGATAATTTGAATAGCTCTGTAACTATAAAGGAAATAAATTTTTAACTTAAAAACTCCCAAAAAAGAAAATCTCCAGAGTCCTATGGTTGCACTGGAGAAGGGTTAGAAGGATTTGGAGAATTCAACCAAGTGTTTAAAGAAGAATTACCACCTTTTCTACAAAATGTCTTCCACAAAATCTCTTCCAGAAAATAGAGGAGGAGGGAACACTTTCCAATTCATTTTACAAAGTACGACCCCAGTACAGAAATGAGGAAAAATCAAGGGGTGCCTGAGTGGCTCGGTTGGTTAAGCATCCTACTTCGGCTCAGGTCATGATCTCACAGGTCATGAGTTTGAGCTCTGCATCAGGCTCTGTGCTGACAGCTCAAAGCCTTGAGCCTGCTTTGGATTCTGTGTCTCCCTCTCTCTGCCTCTCTCCCACTTGCACTTTCTCTCTCTCTCAAAAATAAACATTAAATTTTTTTTAATATTTAAAAAAAAGAAAAAATCAGTACAAAAATAAGGAAACTACAGATCAATCATTCATGAATATGCATGTAAATATCCTTCACAAAATTTTAGCAAACAATATATAAAGGGAATTATATACATAACGAAGTAGCATTTATTCCAGGGATTCAACGCTGGTTCAATATTAGAAAATCAATCAGTATAATCCACCTTATTTAACAGACTAAAGAAGCCTAATCACAGGATCATATCTATTAATACAGAAAAACACTTGATGAAGTTCAGCACCTATTCATGATTAAAAACTCTCAGAAAAATAACAAAAGAGGGATGTTCTTCAAATTGACAAAGAGCAACTATAAAAAACCCACAGTTAGCATGATGTTTATGGTGAAAGACTGAATGCTTCCACACTAAGATATAGAACAAGGCAAGTCTGTCTGCTCTCACCATTCATATTTATAAACACATATTAATAAACAAAGTTCTGGCCAGTGTAATAAAGTATAGAGATCATAAAGGAGGAAGTAAAACTTCCCTTATTTGTAGACGATATGATTATCTACAAGAAAATCTGAAGGGATCTACAAAAACATCTCTGAGAATTTATATGTGAGGTCAGCAAGGTCAAAGAATATAAAATAAATGTACAAAATCTATTCTTTTTCTATATATTATCAATGAGAACACAGAAAAGTTTAAAATGCACTATGATTTATAATCACTGAAAAATAAAATGTGTACAAAACATGTTCAGAACTTAGATGCTGAGAGCTATACAATATTTATGAAAGAAATTCAAGAAGACATAAATGGATAGCTATGTTCATAGGTTGGAAGACTCAATATACTAAAGATGTCCAATTCTCCCTCGATTGACATACACATTTAACACAGTTGCTATCAAAATCCCAGCAGATTTTTCTATAGACACAATTTTCTACAATTTATGTGGAAAGGCAAAGGAAGTGGAATAACTAACACAATTTTGAGAAAGATGAATAAAGCAGAAAGAATCAGTCTTTCAATTTTAAAACTTAATTTATTACAGCTACAATAATCAAGACTATGTGCATAATTAACACAGATAGGTACATACATCAATGAAACTGAATAGAGAACCAAGAAATAGAACCACACAAATATATTCAATGAACTTTAGACAAAGTACAAAAGAAATTCAATGGAATAAAGCTAGCTTTTCAATAAATAATGCTGGAGTAAGTGGACATCCATATGCCAAGAAAATGAACTTCAGCCTAAGTCTCATACCTTAATATAAAAACTAATTCTGGGTGCCCGGGTGGCTCAGTTAGTTAAGGGTCCAACCCTTGATTTCTGCTCAGGTCATAATCTCACCACTCCTGAGATCGAGCTCAGCCTTCAGCTCTGGGCTGACAGCACAGAGCCTGCTTGGGATTCTCTCTCTCTCTCTCTCTCTCTCTCTCTCTCTCTCTGCCCCTCCCCTGCTCATGCACTCACACTCTCTCAAAATAAATAAACCTTTTAAAAAATTAACTCAAATGGATCACAGATTTGAATATAAAACTTTCAAAAAAACTAGGAGAAACTCTTCAAGATCTAAAGCTAGGCACAGAGTTCTTAGATGTGACCCCAAAAAAATGACCCATAATAGGAAAGGTTTACCAATTGATCTTCATCAAACTTTAAAACAATTGCTCTGCAAAAGACTGTTAAGATGATGAAAAAGACAAGCTATAGACTGGGAGGAAATACTACTTGCAAACCACATATCCACCATAAGGTTAGTATCAACAAAATATAAATAACTTTTGCAACTCACTGGTAAAAAAAACAAACAAACAAAAAGAAGCAAATAATCCAACTAGAACGTGGACAAAGACATGAAGAGGCATTTTTTACCAAAAGACAGATGACAAAGAGGCCAAAGAAAAGTGTTTAATATCATTTGTCATTCAGGAAGTACGAGTTAAAACCACAATGATATATCATTATACACTTATTACAATGGCTAAAGAATTAAAAAAAATTTTTTAATGTTTATTTAGTTTTGAGAGAAAGAGAGAGACAGAGTATGAGCAGGGGAGGGGCAGAGAAAGAGGGGGACACAGAATCTGAAGCAGACTCCAGACTGTCAGCACAGAGCACATGGGACTCAAACTCATAAACCACGAAATCATGACCTGAGCTGAAGTCAGATGCTTAACCAACTGAGCCACCCAGGGGCCTCAAGATTTTTTTTTTTTTTTAAATAGTGACAACACCAAATGTTGGCAAGGATGAAGAGAATCTACAGGATCGTTCATATTGTTAATGAAAATATAAAACAGAACAGCCACAGTTTCTGTATCTTAAAAAACTAAACATGCAACTTGGGTGATCATCCTACAGGGCATTTATCACAGAAAAATGAAGACTTATGTTCACACAAAAACCTGTACACAAATGTTCACAATATTCCTATTCAAAACTGGAAAACCACAGCTGTTGTTCAACCAATGGTTAAAAGAACTGTAGAACATCCATGCTATGGAATACTACTCAGCAATTAAAAAAAAAAAAAAGTGAACTGATACACAAAACAGCCTAGGTGAATCTCCAGAGAACTAAGCTGAGTAAAAAAAGGCAAATTCCAGCACATTACATAGCTTATGACTCCATTCATATAAAATACTACTGAAATGGCAAAATTATCAAAATGGAAAAACAGATGCGGGAGGGTAGGGGCAGGAGGTAAGTGTGTCTATATAAAATGGCAATAGGAGGAAAAGCCGTAGTGATAGAAGTATTCTATACCTTGACTGTATCAACATCAATCTTGGTTGTCATATTATAGCATACTTTTGTAAGATATTATGATTGGAGGAAGCTGGATAAAGTATACATTAGCTCTACTTTTTTTAAAATTTTCGTTAATGTTTATTTTGAGAGAGACTGAGAAAGAGCATGAGCGGGGAAGGGGCAAAGAGAGAGGGAGACACATAATCTGAGGTGAGTTCTATTTCTTACAACTGCATGTGAATCTGCTTTCGTCTCAAAATAAAAACTTTCATTTTATTTATTGCTTTTGTGTGCACCCATTTAGTTTTATTGTAACAAAGCAACTTGTACACTTTTAATGTTTAAAACTGAGCATCATTTTTCCTTTCCAGTGAAACAAAAAGAAAATATAAAAATAAACAGAAACAAAATTACAAGAGAATGTCAATGCCAAATAAGATCCTATAGGTTCTGCTGGTCGTCCCATCAAGTGGCAGGGCTCAAATCATCTTTAGGAGAGAATTTTATTTTAAAAGTATCATCTTCAACTGCAAGGATGTCTGTTAAACATAGCAATCCAACATTCCAAAGGAGAAGCCATGTTGTCAAAAGGCCCACTTAACCCGCCCAAACCTCTCACGCCCACCCTTTGATGACCTTCTATAGCCCCATTTTTTAAAGTTTTTTTTTTCTTTTTTTAAACATGAGAAAGTAGACAGATATGTGTTGGTAAATGCTAACTGTTCGCATTCACATAGAGGCACAGTATAATCTCTGAGCCAAATAGACAGAGAAAGGAGGAAAAAAGCCAGAATTCTACGCACTACTACACGGGGGCCTAGGACCTTCCAGCTTCCAGCAGAGCTAAGGGAGCAGAAGGTTTTTCTTTTTTCCCCACAGAGCACAGTGGTGCTGATTCCATAAAGTTTTTGTTGAGACAGGAAGGAATAAAAATGAATTTGGAACGGAAGGGGGTAGAGAATCTTTTCCCACTATATTCTGCTCAAGTCATTCCCCCCAAAATAAGTTGAGAACCGTGGTATAAAGGGAGAGAAAAGAGACTTCAAATTAGTCACCTTCTCCTTCATCCTACCTTCATCATCATCTTCTTCACCTTCATCCTCATCTCCGTCTCCATCAATATCTTCCAATTCCCCTCCTCCTCCTCCTCCTCCTCCTCCTCTTCCTCCTCCTCCTTCCCTCCTCCTCCTCCTTCCCCTTCTTTATCGTCCATATCAAGAATCAAGCAGTAGTGTAATGGATCTGGCCAAATATCATCTTTGATGACCTCTCCTAACTCACCTGCACCTGATCAGTAAACCAGGTGAAAAAGCTCTCTGGTTCCTCATGCTGTCTCTTCCTGCTGGCTTTATTCTGCACTTGACTTGAATGTTTCATCAAATCCTTTCCAGAATTCCATTTGATTTCAGTGGACTTTGAAGATGGATCACCACTCTCATTCAGATGAAATTCTTTGGAGAGAACTTTATTTTCAAAGTAAGGGTTTTCATCAAAATAAAATCTATTCTGTAACCTGATTTAATATATTCAAATTCTGTCACTTCACCTCTTGTCAAATAATGCAGTGCCTCTTCATCCTCCTCCCCAAGCAGACACTTGTGGATGGCTGACACATGTTGTTACCAAAATATTTGGGATTTTGGCAATAAATTCCTACCTCTTCTGAAAAAATGGTTGGTGGAGTTTGTTATATTTCTGTTCTACTTTCAAAAGCTCCTCACTGGCTTGTTCATTAAGTCTATCTATTTCATTTTGTATTTCACCAATATGTTCAATTGCTTCTTGTTCTTTTTTTTCTCCCTTTGGCAAGTGCTGAGAGGTCAACATCTCATCTGGCTTGGGGACAGCAGGTCGTCTCGGTTTCTTTGTTTGAGGCAGGAGTGAAGACTGGCATTAGGGGGCCAGGTTGTGAGGAAAGTCCATGAAACAAGGGCAAATGCAGTTCTGGAAGAAGCTCCAATTACTCAAAAACTTTCATTTTAAAAAACTCAAATGAATGGGAAGATATGGATGTTTGTTATCTTGATTATGATTTCATTATCAAAACTCATCAAGTTGTACACTTTCAAATACATGAGTTTTTTGCATATCAAATATGTCTCCAGAAAGCCGGGGGGGGGGGTGGGATATACAGTATTTTCTTCCTTTTCCGTTTCTAAGTAATTCAGTCTTAGAGCCAACAGGTGAACCAAGCAAAATGGGTATCCACACCAAAAGGGGATAGAGGAGGGCAGTAGAGAGGCGTCAGCAGTGTCCCAGAGCTGGGATTCACAGCCCAAGCAGTATGAAGAGGGGCTTGGCATAGAAGCATTGCCTGGTGCAGTATGGGTGTCTACATAACACAGCTGCCACACACGTTGATATCTAAGTGGTAGAAAAAGATATCCATACATGGATGAGACAGTGGAGATGAAAACTGCATCCATACAGTCGGAATGATTGAACAAGTACATACATATAAAAAAAATAATGGAACCAGGTTCCTCACTGTTGAAGAAAGAAGTTAAAAACATGGAAAGATAGGGGCACCTGGGTGGCTCAGTCAGTTAACATCCAACTTCTGTTCAGATCATGATCTTCCCTTCTATGGTTTGAGCCCCATGTCGGACTCTGTGAGTACAGCTCAGAGCCTAGAACCTGCTTCAGATTCTGTGTCTCCCACTCTCTCTGTCCTTTTCACATGCTCTGAATCTCTCTCTCTTTCAAAAAATAAACATTAAAAATTAATTAATTAATTAAAACATGGAGAGGTAGAAAACTACAATGAACCCAGTGGTGTTAGATAGTAACTGGAAGTATTGGTGTGAACTCATGACTCTCAACATATATAGATGTAGACAGAAATAAACTAATATTTAAATCCGTGAATTTGTGTCAGTGTGCATGCTTATATGTATTCCCTTTGTTTATTGAAAGGACCTACAAGCTACAATATCTTAATAATGAATGTATCTAGCACACTGGTCTTAGCTTCTCAATACCAATCTCCATTAAAGAAAGCAGGACTACCTGGAAACATGGCTGAAACCAGGATTTGCAGGGGAACGTATACAATGAGACTAAAAGATTTTTGGGTCAGAAAGTAGAAAGTGATGAGACGAATCAAAAGAACACAAAAGTCAGACTGCAGTAATGAGCTAAATGTGACAATTTGGACACCAAAATAAATATTGATAGTAGCAGGGGCACCTTGATGTCGGTTAAGTGGCCAGCTTTGGCTCAGGTCATGACCTTATGGTTTGTGAGTTTGAGCCCCATGTCGGGCTCTGTGCAGACAGCTCAGAGACTTGAACCCGCTTGAAATTCTGTATCTCCCTACTCTCTGTCCCTCCCCTACTTGTACTCTCTTTCTCTTTCTCAAAAATAAAACATTAAGAAATTTTTAAAAAAATATTGATAGTAGCGGACTGAATTAAATCAAGTAGAAAACCAATCATCTATATTGATATAAGTAGCAAGGAAATTAATTAATTAATGTGGAATGAGACACTTGTTTTTGTTTTGCAATGGGGTATTTAATAAGAATGTTTTAATTTTGACTCAGGAGAATGTGAACATATATTACTAATATAATTAAAAACTTAATCACAAAAATGTAGCTTATGACCTGAAGGCTCTTACCTTCTATTTGGGGGGAATGTAGTATATTGTGAGAGCTCTAAGATTTCTCTGCACAGCATATTTTTCCACTTCCTCCATGTAGCAGCTGACTAGCTACAGGAAAAATAAAGAGGGAGGAATGTAAAATGGCTCTTGTGTTTCTTGCTTGGACAGTCAGATGCTACTGATACTGAGACTGTCTGCGGAAGGGATTGTCGGAGATAAAGGAAGACAACAGGTTAAGTTTGGAAGATCTCACACTAAGGGTGTTTTACCAAGCAGGTGGTTTTGTTGCTTTGAAACTCAGAGGAGAATCCAGTGCTGAAACACCTAACCACAGGAATGGATAACTCATCTAGGAAGCTGGAAAAAGAGAAAGAATCTGGCCCAGGGCACCAGATTCCTGGTTACTCAGAAATTTCGGAAAAGCTTTGTGCTGTTTGGAACAGGATGGCTTATAAGCAAGTACGATTATTACCAAATATGGTAAGCAAAATATTAAACCTGCAAAAAGTTAGAAACTACACAAATGTCAACAGAAAGTGGAATTAAATACTCTACCACTTAAGAGAATATTCTCATAAAAATGTTATGAAAGTTTACAATAACATAAAAATGTTTATGATTGTGATTTTCATTTCAGGCGCGTAAGATTTAAGCAATGTTAAAAGTAGGCACAGCAAAATCTCTAAAAGATGCATCAAAAAGTTAATGGTAATTGTTTTGAAGGTGGGAATCTGTGAGGTTTCGCCTCTACTACTTTTCCATATCTTCCAAATACACTAACAGTGCACTTTCTAGTAGGGGAAATAGTCACGAATACGATTCTCTTCCACCTCCTACTACGATAAACATGGTGACGCTTCCCAACACGGAACCAGGACACACAGAGGCATCAATACATCAATACCTGCAATTTAGGGCAATTACCTGAGAGTTTCTGCCTAATAAAAAACATGATATCCGCTTCATGGAGAGACTCACGTCCTGCTATCCCTGATCTTGCAAGGCCGAAAGAAGGTTCTGCCTCTTCCTCTCCATCCAGAACGCCTCCATTGGCTTATACCTGGGGTTCGCCCAAACCATTCCCCCTGGACTCACCGCTAGGTCCAAGCAGCAATTAAAGCTCTTGTGGCTCCTTTGAAAACAACTGGCAGACTGTGAGCATCCTACCAATTACCGGTTTCGCAGGGAATCAGAAATGAGGGTTC
The DNA here is from genome assembly GCF_018350195.1 of Panthera tigris. Taxonomy (NCBI): domain Eukaryota; kingdom Metazoa; phylum Chordata; class Mammalia; order Carnivora; family Felidae; genus Panthera; species Panthera tigris. The sequence continues at coordinate 22,842,403 of NC_056672.1, read as the reverse complement.
CTAATTTAGGGTACGAACTTGCATCTTGAAGCCTCACTCTCCTGACTGGTGCAGGCATTTCCAAGGCACTGGCGTCTAGGGGCTGCAAGGCCCACGTGGTCACCATCTGCACCCCCAACCCGTGCAGTAACATCGGCGCTTAACACTACTCAAAACTTCATTTGATCATTCCAGGCCTCAGGACCACCCCTATGAGATATTTTATCTCTGCACCTAGAGATGACGTCTGAGAAAGGCTTCTTGGGCAAGACCAGGCAGCTGGTGTAAAGTGACGTCTTAACATCAGCCAATATCGCCGCTACAGTCCACACTAGGTTCACCCGCGCAAGCCCCATCCAGTGACCTGGGCAAAGGGGGCCTCGCGGCCCAGGCGCAGCCCCACCCCCGGGCGTCAGCACGTTTTCCCAGGCAGCAGCCTCCTGTGGGAGGGAGTCAGGGGTTGCGCGGCCTGAAGGAGCAACCGCCGGGATGGAAATGGCAGACTTTGGGAAGGATCCCTCTGTCAGCGCAGGAGACGAGGTCGACCAGCATCCAGAAACCTTCGTCGAAATCTATCTTGGAGGCAAACAAAACTCTCCTCTTCCAGAAGTGATGGACACAGATTCCAGAAGTCTGAGGTGAGAGGGCCAACCGTTAGACTGCCCAACATGGCCGCCATCGCCAGGGCAAACACCACAACCTCTCGGGGCCGCCCCTGGGGGTGGCTCCCGGGACCGTTCGCCCCTGATATGGCTAGCCCTGAACGTCGCCACGCCTCTGTGCGTGTCCCCAGCAGGACGTGGCCCCGCCCTTGGTGCCGCTCCCTTTGGGCGCGGAGCCGCCCCTGCGCGTGACTCCCTGGGCCCTACTCGCCCCGCTGCGTGGCTCTCCGGGACGTCGCCACGCCTCTGCGCCTGTCCTTAAGGGGACGCGGCCCCGCTCTGGGTGCAGCTCGCTTTGGGGGCGGAGCCGCCCCGGGGTGTGACTGGCCTCTGCACGTGGCCCAAGGCCAGACCGACCTCCCCTGGGAAAAGCCTCCCTTTGCTCCTACTTCCCGCCAGAGGTTTTCGAGCTCCGTTGCGTCTGCCAGCCAGACTGTGGTGAGGTACGCATGGTTCGGTCCTCTAGAAAAGCAGATGACTAAGCCAAACATTCCAGCACAGGGGGAAAAGTGTTCTAAATTGGGAAGCGGGGACAGATCCCCTGGGAACCCTTCACAGTATAATAGGAAGGAAAGAGGAAAGAAGGGATGGGGATTCACGTTTTGGTTTGGTTACTCTTTGATATCTGCTAGCGATGAAAAGATCCGGTGACTTCTCATTTCCCGGTGGTGATCCAGTACCCATGTTGGACGAGTGGGGATTGTGGCGAAATTGTAGGCGAGTGAAACCGTTTTGAGCGCTTAGGCAAGAGAATTGACTGAGGAACCGTCCTAGAAGCTCCACGAAGACAGGGAGCTTTGTTTCCTTCCCCGTGCGCCCCCAATGCTTAGAAGAAAGCCCAGTACACAGTAAACAGCGAGGGAAGGAATGGAATGTCTTCAGGCAGTGTTGGAGTTGACCACTGGTATGGAACATTTATGGTGGCATCAGTTACTTTCTTGTGTGGTGTTATCCAAGAGGGGTCAGCCCCTTATCGGAAGACGGGTCTAAAAAGGACAGAACTGACTTTGGCAAGGGTGACAGATGAAAGGCAAGTGGGGAAAGCTGTTGAGAGTAGAGCTCTTTAGGTTTGGGATTAACGAAGTTTTCCTTGGAGAGGGAAGAAATGAAGAAAAACGCTGTCAGAGGCCCAGGGAGACGTGTAAAGTGGCTTGTAGTTCCTGCTGAATAGGTTGAAGAATTGGCATACTGAGGGCATAAACTGAAAGAAGAAAACCGGGTGGAATGTCAGACTGCTTTTTCAGGAGGCAGAAGTGTTCCCGGTGATAAGTTCTGGGCTACGGCCACAACTAGACTGGAATGCAGGTAAAGGGCTCTAGGATGAGAAGGGGTAGACAGTGAGAGGGCGGATTATGGGATGGTCTGTCCACATGGACGTTGGGGCCTGTGACTGATTGCTACCACCTCAAGTTCCTGTCCTGGGCCCCATCCCACTTCTGGCCTGTCCCAGGGTCTGTGCAGAATCAGCATTTCCTACAACTCCCAAGCATTAGTCAGTGACATAACTCCGGACAAGAAGGCAGAACTGGGGCAGTGAGAGAGAGGGATGTAGCCGATCTGGTTTTGTTTTGACACCCAGCATTCACTCACCTTCTGGAAATAGTTCCTCTGTTGACCCCCAGGGAATTAACCCCATTCTCAGTCTCAGTCCATGTAAAGATGGAGTTGTCTTTCCCAGACGGTCTTATTTTAAGATGGGTGTATAACTCAAGGCTTGGCCAAAAGATGGTTTTATGCTTTTGGGCAGCAGTGACTGGTCGGGGACGGCATGTGACCCAGCTGGAGACAGTAAGGCACAATGGGACTTTTGCAGGGACTATGAGAGAGACAACCCATTTTCAGCTCTACTTAGTGCTTGAAAAGTACATGTGAAGGTACAAAATGACAGACAGAAAGTCAGTCCGGAGTATAGTGCCAAGAAACGGATACAAACTGAACCTTGATGGCATCAACTGAGCCCCAACTTGAACCGTCCTGCCTGACGCCAGCCTTACTGCTAGATTTTCTCAGGTACCCGAGTCAACAGATTCTCCTTCTTAAGTCAGTCCCATTGTTTTTGCTGTCATTGACAGCCAAATAATTCCTCACAGTGCAAGGGCACTCTCCAGCCTAGCTCCCTCTTCCCATGCTAGCACTCTAAATATATATTACCTTCTCTGTCCTCCAGATTGCCCTTCTACAAGAGGGGATTAAGAAACCCACTGTGAAGGATCGTAAATATTAAATGGGAAAATACACATAAAAGCATTTTGTACACAGGCGCCTAGGTGGCTCAGTTGATTAAGCATCCGACTTCATCTTGGCTCATGATCTCACGGCTGGTGGGTTCGCGCCCCACGTGGGGCTCTGTGTTGACAGCTCAAAGCCTGTAGCCTGCTTCAGATTCTGTGTCTCCTCTCTTTCTGCACCCCCCCCCCCGGCTCACACTCCCTCTCTCTCTCTCTCTCTCTCTCTCTCTCTCTCTCTCTCTCAAAAATAATAAACATTAAAAAAAGTTTTTAAAAAAGCATGTTTTACAAAATTGAAGTGCAACAGGCAGTGGCTAATTTTTCTAAGTTAAATTAAATCTTGTCAAAGTTCCCATGTTAAAGGAAGGTATCCTATATTAGTCATGACTGCCAGTGGGGTTAGTGGGGGAGGATTTTGTTACCAGGCAAATATAGATGAAGGAACCTCTGCTCTTAAGTCCATCATGGTTGCCACTGGGACATTCATTGTCCAAGCTCATTTGGCAGATTAAAAAGCTAATGGGTGGGTAGCCTCTATGCCAAGTGTGGGCAATGTAATGTGTTGTTGCACCTCCCAAGATAATGGGGCTTGATGATTCATCATCTCAGCAAACATCATTTCATCCCTTAAAAAAATCATTCTGCTCCTAGAGGACTTAAACACAGAACCCATCCACTTAAGGAATACATCTTTACATCATTATTATCAAATCCCTGGATCACTGGTACCTTTAAGTACCTCTCCTTTCAACCCAGAACCTCTGTCATCCCGTCTCTCCTCTCTCCTGAGAACACCTGGGTTATTTCTCTTCTCTTTTAGAAGAGTCTGGACAGGACTGTGCAACAGGTTTCAGGTGCCCAAAACTTCGCTGTGGGGTCTGGAAACCTGAAGGTCATTAATAAGCCCTGAGACCAGAAGCACAGAACTCCCAGTTAGACAAAGGAAGTACACTTTTTATTCCTTCTGGGGTCCCTTCTGTCAGGGAATAGAAGCAGCATTCAATAGCTTGGTAAATTATCCTGCTTAAATGAAGCTTGCCTAAAGCTGGGAAAGTATCCCAACAAGAAAATGACCCACTCTTCTCATTGCCAGCCCAACCTCCTCTCTGCAGGGAAGCACTGCTACACTTATATAATAATCAGTTCTTTACCTGCTCCCCATCCCCACCAATGAAGGAAGGAACAGACCTTGAGTCTCCTGGGAGAGATAAGGAGGCAGCCTCCATAAGTCTCTGAACCTGCCACTTCGCCTGCCTAATGAAGACCATATGTCCCCTTGTGACCCAGGAAAATAGCCTGATTTAGTCTCTGATCCAGGGCCAATGGAAGTTCTACGGGAAAAGCCTCAAGAGAAGAGGCCTTTTTCGAGGCCTGGGCTCCTTCACTGTGACTGCTGATTGGGACACAGTTCTCAGTGTTAATCCCTCTGAAGGCTGCCTCAAGGAACCTGATTGTCTTAGGCAACACCTGACATCAGATAAATTCAGTTTCACAGCCTGAAGCTGGCATCTGGGGTCCCCATGCCCAGTCCATATCAAAGTACCAATAAATTCATGCATTTTGTCAACCTTGACATTAGATTTGGAGTTTGAGCTTAAGGTTGTAAAAATTCTGGTAGGCCATTCCCATTGCATTATATGTCAGTGACAGTTCTTCAGGCACCACACTGTATCATGTAAATTATACTCCCTTGAAATTTCAAAATACTGGGATCCCTGAGTATGGTTACAAAGCACATCTTTTTCTAGAAAAAATTGAACCTCATCTCTCCAGTATTTTTTCAGCTAATATACTTTCTTGCTTTTTATGACAGTGCTGCTCTCCTATAGAAATAGGAATCTGGAAGAAAGGAAAACAATCCTAGAAGCAAAACAAAAGTATGAGATCACTCATGGATTGTGGTACCTTATCATTTGGACAGATCACTTGCTGGATGGTCTGAGTATGCAAATTCTGTCTAATTGTCTTATCCAGTGTTTCTCTGAATGAAAGCAGTGGCCATTAGGTATGAATTGATTTGTGACCCGAGACCATTAACTTAAACCTTTAAGCCACCACATCTCCCTTGGTTAGAAGTCCTCAAGCCATAGGGACATGGAAAATATCGAAGATGGAAGTGATATGTATTAAGATCCATAGTACTAGCTTTTTCATCAATTGAGTGACCCATTCACTCTAATGTTCAAGGTAGGAGAATCAGATTTGAAATGATAGATGTGCTATACTAAATATATTAATAAGAACAGGAATTAAATCTTGCTATCTGTAGGGTTTGATTCCTCTCTCAGTTTGTCTATGTCTACAGAAGCTGAAGGTTATTTGTTTAGCCTCAAGGTCTGGGAGCTAGGGCAATGTGGAGAGACTGTGGTAGAGTCCGGATAAACCATATTGCACCTAATTTTTCCTCCCCTTTAAGTGTGAATCAGTATTCAGGTGTGTCAAGTGAGTCAGGTGGCTCTAAGGATTCATTTTACTTTACCATTCAAGATGACCCCACATCATGTTTGCTGCTATAACACCTCTTCTTCCTTCTTTGGATGCTCCAATCTCTTGGATGTTTTCTTACCAGCTGCCACTCCACATAGCCATTAAACAGCTTTGACCTTGAGGACATGGATATAGATGAGGAGAAGCATCCACTTGGCACCTTTGGCCACTTTTGCTTCAGTGGACTGAGTAGGGTGTCCAAGAAGAAACCCTTGCCTTAGGAAGACTTTTAAGATTCCAGTGACCTCCACCTCCTGAAGTTTATACCTTTGTGTAATCACCCCTCTCCTTGAGCATTGGTTGACCATAGTGATTTGCCTCTAATAGAATAAAAGAAAGGTAATGGGACGTCATTTTCATTATTAGTTTATAAAAGATTATAACTTCTGTCTTGTTTACACTTTCCCAACTTTCATAAAGTAAGTTGTCATGATGGAAAAGCCTACATGACAAGGAACTAGCCAACTCCCACCAAGGGCCAACAACGTATTGAGGATCTCAGTCCAACAGGCTTTGAGGCATGCATCCTGCCAACAACTGTAAATGAATACAGAAGTGGGTCCTTCCCCAGTCACGCCTTCACATGAGAACCTAGCCTCAGCTGACACCTTAATGACAGCCTTTCGAGAGACCCTGAAGCAGAAAATCCAGATAGGCCTAGCCTGAGATTCTGACCCACAAAAATTGTCAGATGATAAATATGTGTTTTTAAGCCACTAAATTTTGGGATATCCATTACACAGCAATTCATAACTAGTGCACCTCTAAATTACTGTCACTTTGGTGTAAAATGTAGCATGTTTGGGAAAGCAGGCACCATATAGGAGCACAGCTTCCCTGACAACATCCTGGAGGTGCTGTCTTCACGCTCAAAGACGATCTTGTGTTCTCTCAGGCCAAAATGGTATCCCTGTGCTCTCATAAGCCCTGAGTAGTCTCCGGGAGGTGACGCCTACATGCCATAGTACCTCATCGCACCCTACAGCTGTATATATGTCAGGATAGTTTGGGAGCAGATGAACAAACAGGTGGAGCCAAGGTGTAGACTTTAAGGGGTTTTCTCACTTGGTGAAGGCCTGAACGTTTTCAGAGTAAGCCTTTTGTACTTTTTATGAAAAAAATTCAGGACACCTGATCAGGGTCAAATAAAGGGCCCCAGGATAAAACTGAGAAGGCCACTGTCAGGCTTCTTTCTTTGGATTGAGAAACCCAAAGAGGAAATCAGTAAGAGCAGAACTCCCTCCTTCCTTTCCCAAAGCAAGAGTCCCCACTCCCATGCCCAGCACCACCTCACAGTCCCAGTGCAATACACAGAGAACCGCACTCTCTGTTAGAACAAAAATGTATTGAGGAGGATTAATATTCTTGGTTGTATTGAAGAAAGATAGTTTTCATAGGAGGATAAGTTATCATGAAAATTATAAGGCTTTCTCAGCAAGTACAAAACAATTTCTTTAGGGAAATTTCTGCTCCCTGGAAGTGCTGGAGAAGCGTTTTCTGCTCGAATAGAAGAGTCAACTCTGAACATAGTACTTTCATCAGCAGTCAGGGTGGCTGGAAGGACTTCGCGTAATTGATGCACACAGGTAGGGCTTGGATGACACACAGGGTCCCTGGAAGGCAGAGGAGAAGGGGGTTGACTGGCTTAATAGCTGCTCCTTGAAAGTGCCAAGTATCTGGGAGTGTCTGATCCTTTCTCTGTTCTGCCTGACACTTGTAAGACAGTTCTGTTCAGCAGAGATAGCTTTTTGGCTATATAACAATACTTGCCTGTTTATCGTGTTGTGGGTCAGAGAAAGCCCAATATTGGAGGGATATGTCCTGTTAGACTCTACCTGGGCCTACAGTTCTTCCTTCTGCGGGCTTAACTCTGAGGCCTCAGATTCATACCTACATGCCACCTTCTCTTCTAGGTTTTTCTCAATAGTAATCATGAGCTCATGAGCCCAGCACTCACAAGAGCAGTCACACTTTCAACTGGGTCTTGGTTCCGGAAATTTCCTGCTTTGTGATTTTCTGCTTGGACTTGATCCACTTAATAAATTGCCTCATCTTTTTTCTGAAGTAACTCTTGGGAGGAAACTGTTCATTCTGTGACACAGGTGAGGAAGCACTCTCTAATCTTCTGTCCTCAACACGGTGGCTCTTCTTTCTGGCTACAGATGTTCCTATCCCTGAATCCTCCCTTCTACATTTTCCTGCTTTGGAACCCTGAGGTCTCACTTTCTCTGCAATTTTTCTTTGTGGAAAATTCTTAGGCTGGCACTTACCTAAGACCAGCTTAGAGTGCCAGGACTCCTGCTGCTGCTCCGTACTGTATTGTCCCCCAAGTGGACATGCAGCACCTGGGATGCTCCCATATCCCCACTACAGTCACTCTGGAACTGAGTCAGTGGGGCCTTGGACATCAAGCTATCTGAATTAAGGGGCATGTCAGTGGGAAACTCTTGAGCCTGACTGTGCTCTACCCTCTCGAAATTCAACTTTAACTCACTAAAGAGATGTCTTTCAAAGTCTGATAGTTTAGAATCTTGGGGAGCCAAGATTCTTGAGTGTTTTTGGTGAAGAATGTTCAGTGATCAGCACAGCTTCTACCTCACTCAAATTGACATTTGTCATTTTGGAGCTTTCCAACTCACTGGTTGTCAAGACTTCACAAGATTGGGATTGAAGAGTACACAGCTCCTCGGTGTTGAATACGCCCCTGGACAAGTTGTGCTTTGCAACATGGTCTAAATTCTTCTGCACCATCACTCTGCCCTGAGCCATTTCAGTTCCATCGCCAGGACTCACATTCTCATCCTTTGGCTCATGTCCAGCTTCAGCTTGCTTTGGGGGCACCTCTGGGCCACATCTATTGTCTAGTACAGCCGCCCTCGGTCTCACTTGAGCTATGATGCTGTGTGTAAGGGACTGGAAAGTCTGACTTCCATACGCAGCTGTCTGGATACCCTGTGCAAGCTCATGGTTGGTGTCAGAGAGTGATGCTTTCAGGGCCCTCTGTCCTTCATTGCCCATAGGTGACATGGCAGGGAGAGAATGATCCAGGGTGGGGACTGAATTTGGTATTCTCATCCTGTTGCCATGAAAAGTTTTAGAGCTTCTCTCACGGGGGTTAGAAAACTCAGCTTTGGAATCCACCAGAGAAATATGCATGGCTGAGGAGGGAATGTCTAATTGGGGAAGAGGCCATGTTGTGGCTTCTCTCAACATATAGAATTTTATGGATTCAAGAACCCTGAGCGGTAGACCTCACCTCTGACTCATCTGAAATCTTACAATATGGGCCTCTAGCAGCCGTTGGGTATTGGGATCGAGAAAGGAAGGCTCCAGAATGGTAATCTGGCAGCAAACCCTACGCACCACTGTCTTTTTTGATTTGTGTTTTCCATTTTAGTCTGGGAACTCCCACACAAAGGCAGTGCATTGTCATCAGCCAGCCATGAACAACACACCTGTAGGAATCCTACACACCTGTAGGAATCCTACCCGCAGTAATCTACCAAAATTTCTTGTTCAAATGTAATCTAATATCAGATTTCATTTGATTCTGGTCTGTGTCCTTCCTTGAGTCATTTGGTAATTCATTCCATGAGTGATCCTTGAATGACACACACAGTTACTTTTTGCCTCCAAAGAAGCCCTAAGACCCTTCGCTAGGTAGCATTCTGAGACCCTTTGAGGGCTGACTTCTGGGCTCTTCTCTAGGATATACCCAAGATTCCTCATCATACTCATCCATAGCTAGAACTCTGTTGGGACCCTCTCATGGAAATTTACTAGGAAACTCAATTCAGTCTTTGCTAAATCCTTGCTACTATGGTCCTGAAGCTCAGAGAATTTTGAACAAACATGTCTGCATTTTTGCTCAGACATGTCTGCCTTTTTGCTCATATACTGAGGCTCTATCAGTACTAGAGACTCTAGATTTCTACAGGCATGGAGGTACCAGTATGGGATTACCTTCCTTGGACCATGAAACTCCACTTTCTCCTGGGTTTCACAGGTAATATGAAAATGGCCAGGAAGGACGGAGACCATTGGCATGGGATGACCAGCTAAACAATGCAAAGTTGGGAACTTGAGGACAAATGGCTTCATGAGAGTTTTGGAACCAGGCACTAAACCCCACAAACTTTCCTGGTGCTTCTTCAACATGTGCCACTCCAGGTGTTGATTTTCAGTCAAGATAGGAGAGTCTGACTCATTCTTCGATCTGTGGAGAAAGACACTCCACAGTCCCTATTCTGGGATGAAGAAGAAGATGGTATGATTGGTATGCAGGGTTGAAGGTGGGCTTGAGGGTTCACTGGAGTGAAAGGTAGGGGCTGGGATTGGGACAGGGTTTGAGGCAAGGGTTGGGGATATACACTAGGGAGAGGTAGGTGATGGGAATGAGGAAGTGGTAGAGATTCTTGATCCTGCATTTTGACTGTGGAAGCATTATAGAGCCCATTGAATAAGACAAAGTGAGACTTTTATGGGGAATTACTACTAGAAACCAAGAGTGTGGCTGCTAAGGACTCATTATGCAAAAAGGGAAGACCCCAGAAGAGCTGGCCATGTTTCTGATTCCAGTTTTCCCCCAAACACTTGATACAGAGGAGCTGCTGACAAATGCGCAGGTGCTCCAGGTTGCCTACAACATTCTAGCTGTTTTGGGGGCTGTGGTGACCTGTACATTGAATGGCTGCAGTAAATTCACTGAAGATGTCCATGGTATTCTGACCACATTGTTTTGAAAATGGTCCCTCTTCTTTTTCTTTCCTCTCTAAAATCTGGAAAGGCATTCTTTTTTTCATTTGTCTCTCTAAGACTGCCTAGATGTTAAGTCCAAAGAAAGAAACTCCACTGGCCTCCTTGAGCTTGTTAACAGAGTCTCTCCAGAGATGGGTTTCTGGTAGATGGAGGTAAAGTTGCCTTTGCTGAAAATCAGAATGTGATAATGTGGGGAGGAACATGTTCTTGGTATGAGCCTTCCAACAGGAGAATTCTGAAATTGACGGTCTTGAATGGCCACTACCTCTGATTGTTGGGATACAGGCAGACCACCCACCAGGGTGGTCTGTCTGGAGATGAGTCTTCTGGAACAGGCTTCAAGGAGATGGAAATCGATTTAGATTGAGGTACAGTTAAAGTGCATTCTAGCGGTGGTGAAACAGACAGGGTCAGTGTTGCATGGTGCCAAAGAAATGAATCACTGGGATCTTTGTCTGGGACAAACGTGGTAAGAGGTTGACATCTTGGAAAATGGTGGGGTCAAGAGAGAAGATGATATTCAGAGGTAAAGTGGACTCTGCTTGGGCAGTAGGATCCCCTTTCTGAACATCATGTAGTAGGAGGGGGGAAAGGCAAGGGGTTGGGGTGTGGAATGGCCCATTGGGAATTTGGAATTCAAAGGAGGAAAAGACTAGTGTCTGAGGGTGACCTGGTAGTGAGGGTAAGAAAAAGTTAGGTGAGAAAAAGGAGTGGGGGTGGGGAAGACTCAGGCAAAGGGGCTGGTTTTAGGTCTCCTGGAGGGACTGCTGTGAAGGCAGGGGATGCACTGAATAATGAGTCAGTCACAGGAGCTGTGGCAGCCAAGGGGATCACAGAGGGAGTAGCGTCTTCCAGGACCTCCAGGAACAGCAGCCGATTGACCTCAGCAGTGTACTATTACACACCTCACAGAAGGGGTCTGGACATAACAGTTGACGAAAGTGCATGGTATCATGATGCCGGCACAGGGGGCTGCAGGAGACAGGAGGTACAAAGCTGCAGCCATGGCCAAAACAAACATATGTGGCTCTGGCAATTCTGGCAAAAGTAGTGCCACCCCCCATCCCAAAGGCTTTCACATTCTGACTCTGAGGATTTTCTATCCCTTGTCAATCCCAGGCTTCCCTGAAGCCCTAGAAATTCATAGACTCTTTTAAAAAAGGTGGGGCGGGGGTGTCAGGAAAGAAGGTAATATTTAGTCACCTTTCAGAAGAGAAATCACCTTTCTTGCCTCCTCAGCTTCACTCTGGCAAGTTTTCCAGCCTGGAAAATGAGGAGATTGATGAAAGTAGAAGCAAGAGATATTATGAGAGGCTGAGTATGGTTTCCTTTAAGTGATACCCTTGGTAGATTGGACTTGGAGAGCCCTAAGAATGAGGATATAAATCACATAGTCAATGACAATAATAATAACAAGACTCATATAGGTATGTTTTTTTTTTTTTTTTATCATTCACAATGGACTTTCATATGTATTATCCCATGTGACGTTGAAACAAACCCTATGAGGAACATAGGTCAATGATTACTTCAAAGAGGAATCTGAATATCCATGATGTCACAGGCCTTTCAGAAAATCAGGGGACAGAAGTTCAGACTCTTGACAGTCACATGGCCACCTATTGGGCAACACCCATTGACCAGTTCCATTACTGTTTTGTGCTCAGGGATGGGCAGAGCAAGGAAACTGAGAAGGGTCTTGGGCACTGAATGAATGCCTTTCCATGAGCCTCTTCTGTGAGGCCTATTTTTCTGGTAGGGACTGTCTAGCAACTGACATCCTCAGAGATCATGGACCTGGGACCTCATGGAAAGGACAGGAAGGGTCACTCTTGGAGAGCTCAGGTGGAATAGGCAGAAGCTTACCTTTCAGTGTCCAACTTTTCCGCCTCTCTTGGCACTGCCCTGATACCAGAATAAAAGTAAAAGAATGAGGAGCTAGGACTCATTTCTCTGTCTCTCTTCTCTCTAGGAAAAAGGGACATTTATCATCCATAAATATTATGACTCTATTTTAAGTAATATAATTTTGTGGCCTTTCTTTATCAATTTTTAAAGATAATAAAATGTTTTCCATATTTAGTACTTGGAAAAACTGAAGGAAGTGTTTTGTCTGTGGGGCCCACACTTAATATTTTCAACCATAAGTTCATTGAGGAAATAGAAACTGAGGCCAACAGTCACATCTGTGCTCCTTCAGGTAGGATCCTGTATCCTGGGACACAATTCAGACCCCAGTCTTTGTTCAGAGGCTCTCAGAGGCTCAGCACTGTTCTCCTGATCAGTGAAGGAAGGCTTGGTCAAGTGATGCCAAACATGGGAATGTGACTCTTGATTAAGTGCTGTGGAGCTTTGTTCTCTTACACAGATCCCGTACTCTCTAAATAACCCGATCTAGGACTATGGAATCACTGTGTTTGGGAATTTACACAAGACCCGCCACCCCATCCAGATAGTCTGTGAGCTTCAGTTGGAAACCTTAGTCGTTCCTTAACCTGTAGCCCTGCCAAATCTCTTTTCCTAGAGGAGTGAATGTCTAGTTTCTTAAACTTCCCATTTTAGGTGTCTCTGTGACCCAACCAAACTCATTTAGAAATGTGGGATGAAGAACAGGAATATAAAGAGTCATTCTCTGAAGGGCAACTTCTGGTTCCAGTTCTCACATTGTAAAAGCCTGGAAATCATCACTTTAGTCTTTGAAAGAAGCAAAAAGCTGAACAAACTGAAAATCAATGACTTTTCTTGGAGTCATAGTGGCAAAGCCATTGCCCTAAATCTTCACAGAGTGTGAATACACCGAATCACAGTTAAGATCAGCTTACCTGGAACAGAAACCACTGGAGATTTGGGATTGCTCTTCTTGTGGGAACACTTGAATAGACACTTGGACAAATTGCTGGAGGATGCATGTGGGCTAGCATGAGATTGAGAAACTCCTGGTGTCACAATCTAATGGGGTTCCCCTGCTTATTCATGAGTTTTATTACCAGGAACCCCACCTGGTTCTCACAGTAAGGAGCTAGGAAAAAATGCTCCTGTTTCTGGCAAGGGAGTGTAGGGTTGGAAATAAATGTAACCATTTTGAAAACATTGTGAAATATTCCCAGAGTTCTTCATAACAGAAGCCTACTCAGCAGGGGAATAGACTATCAGAGCCTTATGTCACATGAGAGAAAGTAAATTACTCAACTACAGCAGCACCTTCTAGACTTGACTCAAAACAAACAAAAAAATTTCAATACACTTGTGAACATCACAACCCAGGGACACAGACCCATTAAAAGACTGACATTTAATCATATCCCCTCCCCCAAATCTTATCACCATATCAACAGGATCACAGCTGAAAAGAGCTGCAAGGTATAGGCGCTACATAGGGACATTTAGTGAAACCTACTAACACTAGGGGAGACAAAAAATAACAACACTAGAGGAAATTAAAGACTCTGACATGTATAGCTACAGTAAATATTAAACACAGCTCAACACCTAGCCAGGTTAACATAAGCCTTCACACTATTTCAGTTCCTATTATAATACTCCTATTATAATACTTATAATACTCCTATTATTTGGCTTTCAAAGAAAAAATGCAAGGCATGCTAAAAGGCAAGAAAAAAGCAATCTGAATAGACAAACCAAGCATCAGGTGCACATTCAGATATGACACAGGTTTCAGAATTATTGTACAGAGTCTAAAATAACTGATTATTATATTAGTGGAAAAAGTAGACAACACACAAGAAAAGATGAGGAATATAAGCAGAAAAAGGGGAAACTCTAAGAATCAAAAGGAAATGTTAGAAACCCAAAACACTATGACAAATGAAGAATGCCTTTGATTGACTCATCTGTAGGTTGCATATGGTCAAGGAAAGAACAAGTGAATTTGAAGACATAGCAGTAGAAATGTTCCAAGCTAAAACTCAAAGAGAAAAATATTTTTTTAATGCTAAAATATAGAATACCCAAGAATTGTGTTTCAAAATGTGTAACATATGTGTCATTGGAATACTAGAAGAACAATACAGCAGAAGAGATATTTGAAGTAATAAAGGCCAAGAGTTTCACAAAATTAATGGCAGATTAACTATACATTGTAGAAGCTCAGAGAACACCAAGCAGAAAAATACTAAAAAAGCTTATACCTGGACATATCATTTTCCAAATGTAGGAAACAAAAAGATAAAATCTTTAAAGAATCCAGACAAAAATAAAAACCCACCTCTAGAGAAAAAAAAGATAAGAATTATGACCTATTATCATAAACCATGCAAGTATGAGACTGGAGTGAAATATTTGGTGTTGAAAGAAAAAACCACAAATCAAGAAATTTATATCTAGTGATATTATCCTTCAAAACTGAAAGAGAAATCAAAACTCAGGCAAATAAAAACAGAATTCAGCAGCAGCAGACCTGCCCTGCAATAATGTTAAAATAACTTCCTCAGGGAGAAGGAAAATACTCACACGAAAAGGAAGAGAAGGAATGAAGGAAGAAAAAATAAAACTTTTATTCATCTTACTCTCAATTGGCCCAATAATAATAATGATAATGTGTTGGATCATTACATTATATGGATAAGTGAAATGAATGACATCAGTGTTACAAGGGACAGGAGGAATTGGAAACTCCTGCACTACCTATTAAGTGGTATAATGTTATGTAACAGTTGTAAATGTATATTACAAAATCTAGGGCAACCACGAAAATATTTTTTAACAGGAGCACCTGGGTGACTAGTCAGTAAAGCATCACACCATTGATTTTGTCTCAGGTCATAATCTCAGGGTTGTGAGATGAATCTCTGCATTAAGCTCTGCATTGGGTGTGGAGTCTACTTGGAATTCTCTCTCTCTTTCTCTCTCTCCCCCACCCCACCCCCTCTACTGCCTGTGCTCTCTCCCTCTTAAAAAAAAACATTTTTTAACAAAGACTAACTGATGTGTTAACAAAAGTGAGAAAATAGAATCACATATAATGTTTGCTTAAAATCAGATAAAAACTGGGGTGCCTGGGTGGCTCAGTTAAGTGTCCGACTTCAACTCAGGTCATGATCTCCTGGTTTGTGAGTTTGAGCCCTGCATCAGTTTGAGCCTGCTTCGGATTTTGTGTCTTTTCCTCTCTCTGCCCCTCCCCTGATCATACTCTTGTCTCTCAATAATAAAGAAACATTAAAAAAAATTTTAAAAAAACATAACTGAAAAATAGGGGAAGAAAAAATGAATAGGTACAATGAATACTAAACAGTTACAAAGTAGACATTAATCCAACTATATTTAAAAGACCACTAAATGGAAGTGGTCTAAATTCACCAATTAAAAGACAGAAAACTGTCAGAGTGGGTAAAAAGACGAGACCTAATTATATGTTGTTTATAAAATACCCACTTTAAATATAAAGGTATAGATAGATTAAAAGCAAAAGGACAGAAAAAATGTACCTGCTAACACTAACCAAAAATACATGCATACATACATACATACATACATAAAAATAAAAATCAAGAGTAATTATATTAATTTCAGATAAAGCAGACTTCACAAGAATGAAAATTATCAAGGATAAAGAGGAGCATTACATAACAGTAAAGAGGTCAATTCTCCAAGAAGACATAACACTCCTTACCATGTACACATGTAACACATAGCATCAAAGTATGTGAGCAAAAACTGGTAGAACTTGTAAGAAAAAATGGATTAATCCATTGTTATGGTTGGAGATTTCAATAGCCCTCCATCAGAAATGTCTAGATTCAGCAGGCAGAAAATCAGTAAAGATAGTTGACCTGAACAACACCATCAATCAACTTATCTGACATTTATAGAATACTTCATTCAACAGCAGAATACACATTTTTCTCACACTCAACATGGAACATTCACAAGATGGACCACATTCTGGGCCAAAAACACACCTTAACAAATGTAAAGTAGAAATCACACAAAGTATGTTTTCAGACCAGAATAGAATTAAACTAGAAATCAATTACAGAAAGATAGCTGGAAATTCCAAAATGTTTGGAAATTAAATAACACACTACTAATACATGGGTCAAAGAAGAAATCTCAAGAGAAAAAACTATTTTAAACTAAATGAAAATTAAAATACAACTTAATCAAAATTTGTAAGATTCAGCAAAAGCAATAGTTGGAAGTTGATAACTTTGAATGCATCTATTTGAAAAGATTTAATATCTCTGAGGGACTTCTACTTCCCTGATTGATTTCTCCATGTTTCCAAAATATTGGCAAACACGGATTCTTCTTAACGTAGCACAGCACCAGAAGAAGGACCCCCACCCCACACAGGAAGGCAGGAATGGAAATACCTAACAAGTTGAATTGGATTTCAGCCATAGTGCACTAAGGTGTCTTAGACGAAGATGGTTCATATCATTGGAAATGTATTGCTGCCTCAGGCAGCTGGGCATTGAGAGTACATGTTCTAGACTAGAGTTCCAAGCCGACGTTACAGAGCTTAGCATAGATACCAAAGGTTCTTGAGGGTGGGGGAGGGGACAACGTAAGAGAGAAACTCACATGCAACCCTTCACCCACCATCCAACACAGCAGATCTGTCCATCCTTCCATGGCCCTTCAGATGCCTCCAACCTACCTTCTAACTCCACCTATTCACCACATATATTTACCTTAGTGAAATCTTCATATTCCACCTGTTACCCTGATATTACCTGAGACCCCTTTTACTGATTTGGTGATCTCCCTTTGGACCCCACATCATCCCCAGAGATCTACATCCCCAAGATCTACTCTGCCTTCAGCTGCTGTTTTCCCCAGTAGTGCATTTTTACCTTTATGAAATGAGAAACATACTCAGAAGCAGCCCTACCCCTCATATTTCCTCAAAAGAATCCATGTTTATTTATTTTGAGAGAGAGTTGAGCAGGCGAGGGCAGAGACAGAGAGGGAGAAGGAGAGAGAATCTCAAACAGGCTCTCTGCAGAGCCAATGTGGGGCTCAAACTCATGAACCTTGAGATCATGACCTGAGCCTAAACCTAGAATTGGACATGTAACCAGCTGAGCTACCCAGGAGCCCCTAGATGGTAAGGTGTTTAAGTGGGCTTTTGCACTTTAATCATAATCACACCTGCCAAATGACAATAGTGCAACTTGGGTGAGGGGTGTGTGGGAAGTTATATTGTTCTAGCTGCTTTTGTGCATGTTAAACATTTCTTTAGTAAAAATCTTTTTAAAAATAAAAGAGGTTGGGTGCCTCATAAGGACAGGGAGGGGGGCAGAAGGAGACCTGTCAAGGGAGGATCAGTCCATCAAGACTATAATTTAGCTATTTCTCAATAAAGAGTAATTCCTTTTGCACTGGGAAGGAGAGAGGAATAGGGAAATATTTTTGGAAGATTTTGTTTTGTTGTGTTTGTTGTGTTCTGATGAAAAGCTCCCATCTCACAGATTTCTAGTTCCTCTGTAAACTGTGGTCCAGCACATCTGCTGGGCCAAGTAAAGGTGGCCTAAGTTGAGAAAAGTGAGGAAATTTAAAATATATTTGAGTAGAACTGGGAAGAGAACAGACTAAGGAAATAGTGACTTAACTCCATTTGTTTTGTTTGCATGTAAACCTGGGATAAGTATTTGTGGGGTGGATGAATGATTTCCAGATACTGCTGGGGCTGAATTTCTTGTGGCATCAGTAGACTCAATTGTGAGATTTCCAGTAGTAGTCCGTAACTTAGAAAAAGACATTTCTGGAAAAAGCAGAGAGATGACACTTTGCCAGACAAGAAGGGTTGAAGGGGATTGGATGGGGCCCATTTGTACTAGAGCCTTTTTCTTTTTTAATTGAAGAATAGTCGCATTTGTTTCAGGTGTAAAACTCTATGCTGTGCTCACCACAACTGCAGCTACAACTATCACAATTCCATTTTGACTATATTCCCTGTGCTGTACTGGGGCTTTTTTTTTGTATGTTTGTTTGTTTATTTTGAGAGAGATAGAAAGTGAGCACAAGTGGGGGAGAGGCAGAGAGGAGAGACAGAATCCCAAGGGATCCCTGATGCGGGGCTCAAACTCATGAACCACAAGATCATGACCTGAGCCGAGATCAAGAGTCTGCTGCTTAACTGACTGAGCCACCCAGGCACCCCTCTACTAGAGCTTTATAATGTTGGTTACCTTATAGATTATCAGGAAGACAAGACCTTGGTAGATAGACAAGAAGTTGGAAAATAAATCATGCGGAGTTGATAACAGGGGACATATAAGCTGGAAGGATAGGAGGAGGAGGTAAAAGGACACAATATCAGACTAGTATTCCTGATGGCAGAAGTATTCCCAGTACTAAGTTCTACAGGGTGGCAGTAACTGCACTGGATGGGAAGTAAAGGATGCTAAATTGAGATTATGTAGGAACTGGAAGGCTGCGTTATTGGTATATCTACATAGATGTTAGAGCCTCCAGTACCTTCTCACTTCTGCATGTTCCCTGCTCTGGACCATATTCCATCTATTGTCACTCTCAGGCTCCCCATAGACTCTGAATTCTTTCTGTGACCTTAATGTTCAGATGCTGCAGGGTCAATGGCATAACCTTGGACAAAAGGATACCACACTTGTATCGTCTTTAAAGAGGGCTTTAGCAGTGTTTTTCTTTTAACACTGAACAGCCCAACCACTCCCATTCAGAGTTCACCCCCCCCCCACCCCACCCCGTGGGATCCTCTGGTTACAGATTTCCAAATAATGATTAAGCCACTGTAACACTAACTGTGAAGAAAAAAAAAACAGTGGCTTAATCATTATTATCTGAAATCTATACCTGTCTTTTATCCTGCTCAGATACATAAGACTTGCTCTGAAGGGTATAAAACAGTTGATGACAGTTAAGGTGAGGACTACTATACATTTTCACTAAGGCTAACCTATAGGAGACAGAGCCTATCTCCTAAAACTGCATCAAATGGGCTTTTGGAGCACATGATCTCTATTTCTCAAGAGATTCAGGGGATTGGTCCCTTGAAGCAATCAGCAACAGCTGAACTAACACAAGCCCTGAATTACCCAAAACCTATGCCCCCAACACAGTACACAGAACAGACGTCAGTATTAGAGAAATATTTATTGGGGAGAATCAATATTCTTTACAAGGTATTTGGGGGGAGAAATTCCACCCCCCCCCCCCCCGGAAATTCTGGAGAAGGGTTTTCTGTCTAAATAATAGACACAGATCTCTGAACACCGTGCCTTTACGGTGAGTGAGTGAGAGTGGCTGGAGGCCCCTGGCCAGCTTAATGCCTGCAGGTGGGGCTTGTGTGGGGCACAGGATCCCTGTGGGGCACAGACAGGTGATGGTTCTGACACAACAGCTGGCCCTTAAGTGCCACAGCTTCCTGAGGGTGTCTGTCCTTGTCCCTGAAATACTTGGAGAATGGCTGTGGCCCACAAAGACAGCTTGTTGGTGACAGGACTTGGTATTTCTCTCTTTACAGGAGGGAGCCCTGTAGCTGAGAGGAGGCTCCTGGGCAGGCTGTGCCTGGGCCTGCACTTGTGCTTCCTTCCGAGTTTTCCCAAACTTGGCTGAGGACAGAAGGGGCTGTTGAGGACAGACGCTATCTGTAGCATGCCGGTGCCCCATCTTCTCTTCTAAGAACTTCCCAACATCTTTCCTGATTTTCTGAGCTTCGGTCATCCCAGTAAAGGCAGCTCTACCTTGAACCATGCCTCTGCTTTGCACACATGGCAGGATGCCCTTTTCCTGGGAGTTTTCTTGTCTTTTGCACTTTCTGCCAGGATTAAGCCATTGTAAAATAGCCTTCACTTTTTTTCTAAAAAGGCTTTCAGGGGGAGGCTGACCTTTCTGTGATAGGGTACGGGAGGATTGGCTCCCAGGCTTCTCCGCCAGTGCCACGTCCCGAGGAGGGCAACTCTTCCTTATAGGCTGGGATGTCCCCAACCCTGCATCCCCTCCACCAAACTCTTGTGCTTTGGAACACGGAGGGCTCACTGTCTCTGTAGCTGGTGGGAGATTCTTGTGCTGGTGCTTCCTTAAGACTTGCTTAGGGACCCAAGTATCCTGCTGCTGTTCCGTGCTAATTCCTGTGTCCTGCACACGGACGTGAAGCACCTGGGAAGCTCCCATGTCTCCACTGGAGTCCTCCTGGTCATGAGTCAGGGAGGCCTTGGAAGTCGAGGGGGGCAGGTCGTTGTCTTTGCTCTGGGCCCACCTCTGCTGTCTTTGCTCCAGTTTAAGCTTTAATTCCTTATACAGCTGTTCTGTTAAATTAGGATCCTGGGGAACTGATGTGTTTGGTGGGTGGCTTTTAATGGTCACAGTACGTTTGTCCTTATTTGCATTCACATTTATCATTTGGGGGCTTCCTGGCTGGCTGGTTGTCAAGATATCTCTAGGTTTTGATTGACGCCCATCTAGCTCCTCAACCCTGAATAACTCCCTGGACACTTTGGGCACAGAAACAGGTTCTGGATTCACCACCATTTTGTCCTGTTGCATCTTGACTCTATCGCTGGGATTTATGGTCTTATCCTTTGGCTCGTGCCTGGTGCCAGCTTGCCTTGCGGGCTGCTTTGAGGGCCATCTGTTGGCTGGTACAGTCTGTGTCTGGCTTGCTTTGCCTATGCTGCTATGTCTGATAGGTTGAAGAATCTGTCTGCCATCCTTCATTTTCTGAACTTCCTCTGCAAGCCCATGGTTGATAGGACGCGGTGATTTTGCTGGGATTCCCTGTCCTTCCTTGCCCACAGTTGAGGTGGCAGGGAGAGAATGATCCAGGATGGGGGCTGAATTTTCCATTTTGTCTCCATAGAGACATAGAGCTTCCTCTAAGGGATTTGAAAGCCCCAGATTTAGATTTGGGGTCCCAAGATGGCATCCACCCAGGAAAAACAGAGAATTGTTGTCCCAGTGTTCTCAATTAAGTCCCAAAATTCAGGTGAATGAGACTAGCTCGGGTCATAAGAACACCCTTGAAATAATTACTGGGAACCAGAAAATACTGTTGCCCTGGTCTTAGCCAGCGCTACTCAAAGTGTGGTCCATGGGCCAGTACTTGTTCCCACATTTTTGTCACCATCTGCACCAAGTATAGAAATTGAGGATGGTTAGAACCTTCTATTGCAATTTTACAGAGTAATTAAATCTAATAATTAAAATCCAACGTTTGTATTTTGTCTTTTTTTTGTGTGTCATTGTTTTCGTGATTCATTTGCATTGTATCTTAGGCAAGTATCAGCCCAGAGTACATGGGGGAGCAGGGGGAGGAAGCAAACTGGTCCTCCACCACAGAAAGTTTGAGAAACTATGGTCTAATTTGCATGCTCCACCTTGAAGTCTGGGAGTGAGTCAGCATTCTGGAAGCACACAGGGAGACTTGGGAAGATCTTTCCCTCATGCGATGACAGGGGGCAAAAAAATGTCCATTCTAATTGCAGGACCTAATTTGGAGAGGAAAGAATACTCCCAAACTTCCCTTAGCTCTGTCATTTTCTCATGCCTTCTTCCATGTTGACCTGCCCTATTCAGAGTCTCTGGTAAGAATTTACTCTGTGTAAGCTCTGGATATGGCCATTTTAATAGGCTAAACATTACATGCAGCTTCAGCTTCCCTGCCCGTCAGAAAATTTTTTTTGTTTATTTTTGAGAGGGAACGAGAGAGAGAGAGAGAATGCAAGTGGAGAGGGGCAGCAGGCAGAGAGAGGGAGACGCAGAATCCCAAGCAGGGTCCAGGCTCTGAGCTGTCAGCAAAACGCCCAATGTGGGGTTTGAACTCTCACGGGCTGTTGAGATCATGACCTGAGCTGAAGTCAGACACTTAATCAACTGAGCCATACAGGTCCCCCTCCCATTGCAACTTTAATTACTAGAATCAAAGCCTCTGAATGGCTCTCCTAACCCATTAAGAGAAAAAGAACTTTGAGTGAGACTAACACAAGGTAATTACTAAACTAAGCCAAAATCCTTTGCCATGCTCTTGGCAATGAATTATGGAAACTCCAGAGCCCCATAAGAGGTCTAAAGGGGAAAAAATGTTCACAACAAATTTCAGGGACCTTGGTTTCTCATTAAAAATACATTTTAGAGACCGTTTTAGGTTAACTTGCTAGGGCAGTTGTATGGCAGGGGAACGGGGGCAGCACTTCAGCAAACTGCAGCTTTCATTTCTCTCTTAAAATGGAAACAATAAAAACACAATTAAAAATAAAATTAAGAAAACATAATCCGAAAGAGTATTTTGATTCTTTTTCTAATTAAAGCTCTGCAATTAAAGTTTTGCAGGAGAGCCACCTGTGTTTTTAATCTCCCTGTCCACAAAGGGCTAATACAGGCACAGGATTTGAGATTGTCTCCTACACTCAGAGCTGGAAAGGACCTTGGAGAACCTTCTAGTCTGGCTATCTCATTTTACAAATTGGAAACTGAGGCCAAGCAGGGTGACTTGTCTCCTTAGTCCTCTCTTTCATGTGTGTGTGTGCATGTGTGTGCATGTGCGTGTGTGTGTGTGTGTGTGTGTGTGTGTTTTCTCTCAGAAGGCTTGGAAACTTGGAGCCTGCACAGTTTTAACATAATTCACACATTCAATATGGGACTTTCTTTCCAGGGCCCTAACTCATCTTCTGGTATGAAGGCAGTGCTGCAATAAGCACCAAATTTTACCCAGTACTGCCTCAAAATGTGTGATTTTGGGGGTGCCTGTGTGGCTCTCTCAATTAAGTATCTGACTCTTGGTTTCAGCTGAGGTCATGATCTCACCATTCTTGGGATCAAGCTCCACATTGGGTTTCATGCTGACAGCGTGGAGCCTGCTTGGGCTTCTCTCTCCCTCTCTCTCTCTCTGTGCCTCCCCCATCTT
Organism: Panthera tigris; assembly: GCF_018350195.1. Taxonomy (NCBI): domain Eukaryota; kingdom Metazoa; phylum Chordata; class Mammalia; order Carnivora; family Felidae; genus Panthera; species Panthera tigris. The sequence goes on along the minus strand of NC_056672.1, from coordinate 22,819,445 downwards.
GCATGCATTCTCTTTCTCTCTCTCTCTCTCTCTCTCTCTCTCTCAAGATAACTAAACTTTTAAAAAATGTGCTTTTCTTTTTTGCCTAAGTGAACTTACAAACAATTGAAATAGTAATGCTTTTTTGTGAAAATCTAATGGAAATACAGTGTGTGCCCTTCACCCCTCCTGCATTAAAATAAACTGAATGTAACGTTCCTTCACGACCCACGCTTAGTCTAATAAACTGCTGTGGTACTCCAGAGGAGCCAGTGCAGAAGTTTCGGCATGTAGACACAAATGCACATTGGCCCCAAAACCTACCATCATAAAAAAAATCCACCACTTAGAATTTAGTGGATTACTTCTTTTTCATATAAATGCAGTGATTGATTATAAAATACACAGTTCAAAATTGACCCAAGAAAGAACAGGCTTTCGTAGGTCACAAGACCACCCTTGAGAGTTAATGTAGATTAGGTCAACCCTCGTGGGGATTAGGGAGAGAATCACAAGGAGGAAGTGGAACAGAACTCATGTTGGTCAGTACTTATCATGTGCCCCAAACTTTCACTCATTCCCTTTAACTATAATGTGAGGGAAGAAATATTTTTCTCATTTTACAGATAACAAAACTGAGGCCCCGAAAGATTAAATAACTTGCCCCAGGCCACAGAGCATAAAGCAAAAAAGCAAGGTTATGACCAGAGCTTCCTATAGTCCCGGGCCTGCACCTTCGCTCTGCAGGATAGTGTTTATCACTCTTTTTATTCTGCTCCCTGAGGCCAGTCATTGGATCCTTGATTGTTGGGTTACATCTACACCAGATATTTAGGGGCAAAAAGAAGGGAATTCAATTCGATTTGGCTATTTATACATTTAAATTTCTCAAGTGAAGGAGGCACCTGAGATAAAATATCTTCATTATTATTTTAGATTAATTCATTGACTCTAATCTTATCTGTGCTCTATAGTCACAAACATCAAAAGTTGATTGAAAATGTGCATAAATTCATACATAAATGAATTATACATGAATTCATTATAACCCTCATAATGATTTACACAAAATCCAATTAACATTCTATGAAACTTCGGGAGAATGTGACGAAATTCTGATGTTCACAGGAAGAAAAATAGATAAGTTGATCACAGAAAATTTGGAAGGAGAATAAGAGATGGAACTAGCCACACTAGATATTTAAATATAAGACTATATAATTAAAATAATCTACTGAAAGAAGAAAAAAATATACAGTTACAGAACACAGACTAGCTAGTCCAGAAATTGATTTTGTTCCATATAAGAATTTGCTAGAAAATAAAAATGACGCCACCAGAAAGGAAGAGCTATTTCATGAACTTGTAAAGGAATAACTCAGTAGGAATTTAAGGAAAATAAAATTAGTTTAGATGCATTCCTAATAATGCATAGCAAAATAAATCCCAGATACATGGAAAAATTAAATATTTTAAAAATAGCCTTTTCCACAAAAATAATATAAAAACAGGGTGGGGGACAAAACAGAAGAGACTCATAAATATGGAGAACAAACTGAGGGTTACTGGAGGGATTGTGGGAGAGGGGATGGGCTAAATGGGGAAGGGGCACTAAGGAATCTACTCCTGACATCATTGTTGCAATATATGCTAACTAATTTGGATGTGAATTTTAAAAAATAAAAAATAAAACAAGTTAAAAAAAAATAGCCTTTTCCAACTGCCCACTCAAACAAGGTGTAAGTTACACCTGGAAACTGAAAACCCAGGATGACTTCCTAAGCTTCAAATCCTTTTAAAAAAATCATAAAGCAAAACAACCAGCTGTTCAGATTACATAAAATTGAAAACTATTTGTTAGAGGGGGAAAAAAAGCATAAACAACTAAAAAAGCAGATTTGGGAAATTATATTCAGGAAATTTGGGAAAAAGCATCTTTAGAAAAGGCATTATTTTGTAGCTATTACAAGAAAGAACATTTTTATATTTAAAATTTGTTGATGCAGATTTTCTGTCCATAGCCTTTGTTCAGGGCAGCAGAATTAATCTCCTTAAACCCCATTTTCTTATGACGTTTCCTTGTTACAAGAGTTTAGGGATTCTGTCACTTACCATTCTCTGATCTCAGCCATTTTAGAAGATATATACTCGACATATCCCTATACCATCTGCATCTGATATTTATTTAATAATTTTCTTTAAATCAACTGTTTCACTTAAATAAACTTACTTTGTTCTAACCAATAATTTCTGTGAAATTGCTGTTAGATGTGATTAAAATTTAAATCCGTAAACTCTGGGCAAAGCAGATGACCCTCCAAAACATGGGTGAGCCTCATCCAATCAGGTGAAGGACTTAAAAGGAAAAACTGAAGTCCTCTGAAGAAGGAATTCTGCCTCCAGACTGCCTTAAGATTCAAGACTGCAACATCAACTGCTGCTGGAATTTCCAGCCTGCTGGCTTGCACTGTAGATTTTAAACTTGCCAACTACCACACTCAAAAGAGCCAACTCCTTAAAACAAATCCCCACTCTTACGCCTCTGTCTCTCTGCCTCTCTGTTTCTTTCTGTTCTCTGTTGCTCTGTATGTGGGTGTGTATATATACATATCCCATCCTATTGGCTCTGTTTCTCTGGAGAACCCTGAGTAATAATACACTGACCAACCTTCAGGAACACTGACTTTCCAAATCACATTCAAATGTCTTGGCCTGGATGCCAATGCTTACCTTAAACTAGCTCCTCCTTCCTAGTCCACATTCACTTCGTGTGACTTTCCACTGCACACTCTGCTTTACTCTAGCTGGTCACCTCACATCTTTGAGCTCAGCATTCTGCTGAGGATACCTTGATTTGCCAGGCCTCCCCTGCCTGCCTTCAAGGCCTGGAACAGTTTCCACATGAGGAGCTAAGGAAGAAATAAAAACTGGAATAATACTCTCACACCTAGAAATATGTAAAACCAGCTTTGTCAGGTAAGATTTCATCTCACGTGCCAGGTCGGACTAATTGGTGGCAGTTACCTGATTTTAAGAAGGATTCGGGGGCTCTCTCTTTCTGAAAGAATGCAGGCATCTATTAGTGATGTATGACAGTGGGAGGGTGAGAAGGGCCAGAGTGGTAATGAACTTGGTACATAACTGCCATCTCTGGCTTACTTATTAAGGAAACTGGCAAGACTATTTTCCTGGGCCCTTTCCAATGCCTTTTCAAGCAAGGCATTAGATGTATAAATTTCTTACAAAAACTAACCTACATTCTAGTCATTTCCCGTATTTACATATGTAGGGAAAGTCAACAAGAGCATTGAAACAAAGGAAGGAGTACAGAGAACAGGCTACAGTTGCCTCCCAACCATCTCCTTTTTCACACGGTACCAAATGTTAAGAGAGAATTTGCCCGCCGAGATGACTGAGTTTGGGAATACAAACAACCCAAGATGCCAGTGCAGCTATTCGTTGACCACTGCTGCCCAGCACCCAAACACTGGGACATCCTCATAAAATACCTTCGGGAGATCCTTAGGTATGAAAATTCTCTTGGGGCAGCAAAAGTTGCACTGGTCGCTCCCCCCACATCCCTGTCTTCCCATCCCTGAACTGCTGAAACGAGAACAGAAGCAACCCTTTGCAGCACATCAAGATCAGAGTACTTGATACAGATCTTCCTGAAAATCAACCCAACCTGTCCTAGTAGAAAGCCACCATATGTCTGGTTTTCAATGGTTCCTTCCCACAGTCTTTAAGGTTGGGGTCAGGAAGCATGATTTTTCATACAGGTGGGTTAGGTTACTTTCATTCATTCTGGACTTGAACACTGAAGATACAGAGAGAAACTATATTAGTCCTCTGCTTTCAAGGAGCTCCTGGCTTAATTGATAGTCAAAGAATATACAGAAACCTATCTTAGACCAAGGTCAGCAAACTTTTTCTGTAAGATAGTAAATGTTTTCAGCATTGCAGGCCATGTGTTCTCTGTCGCAACTGCTCAACTACTATGGCTGTCAAAACAGCCATAGACAGTACTTAAATAGATCGGCATGGCTACATTCCAATAAAAATTTGTCTACAGAGAAAGGCTGCTGGCCAGAATTGGCCTGTCATTTGCTAATCCCTGCCTTAGATTTATTAGACAAATTAGGACCCAAGAAGAGCATCTCTCGGAGGAAAAGGTTAAAAAAAAAAAAAAGGTGGATCCATCTTTGGTCAGAATGGTTGCTTTAGTAATCAGAACCTCATTCCTTGGTGGTGATTTTTTTTTCATTTTTTAAAAATTTTATTTATTTTGGAGAGAGACAGAGTGCGAGCTGGGGAGGAGGAGAGAGAGAGGGAGACCCAGAATACAAAGCAGGCTCCAGACTCTGAGCTGTCAGCACAGAATCCGATGTGGGGCTCGAACCCACGAACTGTGAGATCATGACCTGAGTCAAAGTCGAATGCTTAACCCATTGAGCCACCCAGGTGCCCCCCTTGGTGGCAATTTTTAAAAAATTTATTAAAACTCCAAATATGATCTATGGCATCTCTTGAGACTATGTGAGGAAATAAAGTTGTTACATTTAATGACAGAATGGCTTTATTCATTTAAAAATATCTTTAATTCAAGACTTGCCATAGTCGTAATGTATTTAATGAGGAACAATTGCCAAGTATGAAAGTAAGGTTGTAGAAATCCACAGGGCAGAGTGGAGAAAGCCTGGAGGGAAATAAGAAAAGTCTTGCTGAACATGTGTAATGTAAATGTGCCACTGTCGTAGACAGAGTTCTTAATTTTTCAAATCATCATGGAATATTGTAGAAAAACCATCATTGCCCCAAAGCCTCAACAAAGGTTCCCTTTCTCATTCGTGTGCCCTCCAGCAACTAGAAAAGTCATTGAGCAGTGGGGCAAATAAAGAAGTCTGGAAAAAATTGATGGAAGATGAGAAAGCGCACCTAAGATTAGGTGCACTGATGTTCTGACAAAATCCTGGCCTTACCAAAAGAACTTGTTCCTGAGAAGCTCATGTGAGAACTCCACTGAATCACGAAGGCTTTGGGTAGATGGTGCCACCAGTTCAGCTTGTATGACAGAGCAACTTATCTGCCAAAGTCCATTGCACTTTTCCTCACTGAAATAATTAAACTTCGCCGTGTCCTAGAGATTAGGAAGAAAAGTACTCTTTGTTTTACTGTGAAACCAACATCCAAAGAGATTCAGCTTTGGTTAGTAGCACAATCACCGCCATCATTCACAAAATGACTTTCATTTCTAGATGTGATAAGACAAGCAAAACTGAGGAAGTGGCCTCCTGGCCAACCTCACTTCCATGTCACTGATGCTCCTGCTCTATCCCTAATACAAAATCTCCTTTATATTTAAATCCTATCAAAATATCCCAAAGAGGTCAGTTGATAAACATTAATATGTCTTTGACTCCCAATTAGGTATTTATCTACATTTTTGGTTTTTTAATTTTTTTGAATTTTATTTATTTAGAGAGAGAAAGATAGCGAGAGAGAGAGAGTGGGGGAGGGACAGAGAGATTGGGAGAGAGTCCCAAGCAGGGTCCACACTGTCACCACTGAGCCTGATGCTGGGCTCGAATTCATGAAACATGAGATTATGACCTGAGCTGAAATCAAGAGTCAGACACTTAACTGACTGAGCCATGCAGGTGCCCTTTATCTGCATTTTCAAAAAGGACTCTTAAAGCCCAAAGCATCACTACAGCTCTAGTATTGATTATTAATGGCAAAACCTCAAGCATCATGAGTGATAAAATGACTTTATTGGGCAAGGGAAATAGGTTCTTCTCAAACTAATGCTGACTAGTTTCCCAAACACTTAAGAAACAGTCTTTGTGGATTAAGACTGTAGTGGGTAACCAGCTGTCCATTCACCATATCAAATATGTTTCTCACAATTTTCACACAAATTGTTATGTCGTCATAAGCTATCCAGTGTGTTTGTTTAATTAAGTTTCTTTCTAAGCGTGTTTACAAAAAGCCTCACTGTCAAGAATCTGAAACAAAACAAGAACACACATCTTTTGGTTGCTCATTCTATTTATTGTGTAATGCTAGATGCTGGGAACACTAAGAAATATAAGACATGGTTCCTGTGCTGAAGTAGTTTGCATGGTCAAAACAAACATGGTGCTACAAATCATTATTTGATCAGTATAAAATCCCCCCAAAATCCAATAACATACTTACCAAATTACTCAGTTTTTTGTTTTGTTTTGTTTTGTTTTCTGGTTTCCCACTGCATTTAGAATAAACACACAACATCTTAACAGAGCCTATGAAAACTCTTATCCTCTAGGTGACAGCCCTTTTCTCTGGCCATAAGTCCACTTGCTCTCTCTGTTTCCAAACCTACTATCCATCTTTCAATGCCTTCTTCTTACCACACTCCCTCCTACCCCAGGGCATTTGAACAGGATTTTCCAAGCATGGAAGGTTCTTCACTCCACTCCCCCCACTAGATAATCCCTTTTTGTTATGAGCACTCACATTCCCACTCTGAATTATATGCTTTCATTGCCCCATATGCCTATCCTTGGTATTTTTCACTATAGCAAATCTTCTTTTCATTTCATAATTATTCTATTAATATATTCTCTTACCTCAAAGCTCCGTGAAGGCAAGAATGATGTGTATTTTTAGTTTATCACTGAATCACTTATGCTTAGTATATAATAGGGGTCCCCTAGATATGTGTCTGAATAAATGGTGAATAAATGACTATCTGGACTTACAGAAATAAACTAATTCACATATTTTTTTATTTAATAATCATTTAATATATAGTTATTAAAAGTTGAAAGTTCACTCAGCTAATATTTATAAAATCCCTACTATGTACCTGGCACTCTGTTAGACACTGTAATATAAATATGAAGTCACTATCCCTCTCCAAGTTGCCTACTGAGAGAGACAGACAAGTAAACAGGTCATTACATTACCATATGTTATGGGTGAGAGAAATCCAAAGTACTATGAGAACACAGAGGAGAGAATTAACTCTGCCTGGGCATGCTGAGTAAGACTTCTAAAGAAGTGACATTTGAGCTCTTAAAGATGAAATAGAAATGCAATGGGTAAACTAGTGAGAGAAGGCATTCCGTGCAGAAGATGTAATGCAAAAAAAGTCAAAAGATTTGAAGAGGTTGGGATAGGCATGGAAAGTAAATCATTTGGTACTACTGTAACTGAGATGTGTGGGATAGGAATGCCTTAAAATGGGGTAGGGACTGTAGACTCAGGTACAGTGATGAGGACACGAGAATCTGAGGTAAGAACAACCCGCCCTCGTGGGACTGAATGGTAGTTGGTGGGAGGTACTGAACAGAGGCTGGAAAATGACTAAGAAAGAGAAAAATACCTCCATGGGAATGATGGAGGATGTTTGGCAATCAGGGAGCACCCTGACTCTAATCACCTTTTCAAAGTCCTACTTCCTAGGGCAGTGTTTCCCACATGACCCAAATGATAACAATCATATGGCTATAAAAATATGCATTCTGGGGACATATTCCAACCCCTCTGATTCAGCATCCCCAAACGAAAAGACTGGAAATCTGAATATTGCGTCAACACCTCAGGTAAATCTTATCAGAGAAGCTTGACAAATATTTTCAAAGGGAACTTCTATTCCACCTTCAAGTAAGGCTCACCACTCTTCCACAGCACTGTCCCTTGGACTGTCAGGCATGTGGCTGTCCAAGAAATATGAACTTCAATTAACAACATAATGATCCATATTTCCAATTTAACAATAAAATATAACTAGTACAGGGAAAATACAAGTATAAACACATCATTGGGAGAATTACAGAGGCTACTGGACAAAATTTTCAGCTAATTATGTATAAAAGAGATACTAGACTCTGTGCAGAAGGAAGAAAGCCCATGAACATCTTCCATTAGTGCAGTGTCTGTGGGTGATTTCTTGGGTCTCCAAATCCATTTGCTTCTCCCCAAGTGACTATCAAACCACCAGTTCAGGCCCCAAGAACAGTGTGACCAAGTGCAGAACAACTTTTGTGCTTTCAACACTCAGTTGTTGGGTTTTTCACTGGCAGAGAATGGAGACAGAATACTTAACTACATGATGCAGCCTAGTCTGAGTGGATCACACCCCTATGCTGGGGGAGAAAACAAACAGCTTTCTGTGCTATTGAGGTATCAGTGTTGAGAACCTGAAGTGGCCATGCACTGTAAGTGTCTGCATGGAAACCCTTCCTTTAGTCCACACATTTCCTGTGGCCAGCCGGGTCACTGCTTGACTATCCATGACTGCAGATGTAAATGGAAACTTGAACCATGTCTAATGGAAAGCTTTTGCCCTTCTTGGGAATCCAGCTGGCTAACTGCCTCCCACCCCAGAACTCATTGAGCAAGACAAGGCAGTGGAATCTCTGGTGTGTATACAATTTCCTTCATGGTTTTACTTAAATAATCTCACATCGCTATGCCCCATGTTCCCCACCCACAATTCATTGCAATGCTTTTTAACCTGCATCATATAATACTATAAAAATAAAAGATGTTAAGAGTTTGCTTGACAGTATATCAAACTCATTTGTTGGCATCAAGCCACATTTTTAAACAATATTTCATTTTTAAGTAATCTCTACTCCTAATATGGGGCTCGAACTCACAACCCCGAGATCAAGAGTCACATGCTCCACTGACTGAGTTAGCCAGGCACCCTGGTATCAAACCATATTTAAATGATAGCCTTTTGTTCCAGTGGGAAAATATGTACAATCTGTTGTTTTTCTCATTTTTAAGCTGGATTCAGTGAAGCTGAATTTACAATAGGTACCCCATTTGAGACAACAGCAAATTGCAGGGAGGGGAAAGTTTGCTCAAAAGCAGACCTGAGAGGTAAATACTGCCAAGTCTGTATTTCATCTTTCTTCCCTAATGATACCTGAGGTAAGACAGGATGCTCTTCATAAAAGGTGACTCACTTTCTAAAATGTTGTACTGCTGACCTGGTAAAAGAGGTTTTGGATAAGGAAGCAATGACAGCTGGGAGGGGAACAGAGTAATTCCTGGGTGTCACTGAGCTGCAGACCAATTTCTACAAACACCAGAACCTGTACTCTGTAGGCCAAACAGTGTATTTAAATGAAGATGCCAAGGAGAGCTGGGTATTCCTTTGTCAACGGCCATCTCTAAATTTTACGGATATAATGTCCAGTCACAAAATGACCCATGGAGTTTCCCGAGATTTCTTGCCCTTTAGGCCACAGTGGAATTTTTCAAAGTATGTTTGCAATAGACAATGATAAGAATTATACTGAAATGATAAAATAGGAGGGTCATGTTTGGAACCCATGTATAGATGACACTTGTTTCATGACAAAAATGAAACTACAGGAAGTGGGGAAAGAATGGTTCACCATAATAAATGGTGCTGGAACACCTGGGCATCCACAGGGGGAAAATGATATTGCATCAGTGACATCAGATAAAAAAATAAATTACACTGTATATTTGACATCTTTCCATCTGTGATCTATGGACCACTTGCATTCAAGTCATTTGGGTGATTAAATATACAGATTCCCTAGACTACCTTAGACCTGTTGATTCTCTAGGCATGAGACCTAAGAATCCACATTTTTTTTTTTAAATCAAACTCCTCTAGATGATTTTAGCACACAAAAGCCTGAGATTCACCAGCATAGTGTTTGGCAGTTAGGCAAACAACCATCTGAATCCAGGGCAAATGAATTAATCTGTCTAAAAGCACTTTTCTTACCGGTAAAGTGGTGATAACACCAACCTCACAGGTAGGTTGTGATGATTACATGAGATGCTGTATACACAGCGCTTAGCACAGTCTTAGTTCACAGGGAACACTCAGTAAATGTTAAAATTACTCCCCACGTCCAGTAAACCTACAAGAAGTGAAGTGTTTTCAGTCACTAACAAAAACTTTCAATTATAAAATTATAGTTTAGTACTGGTAATATGTACATAAAGGAGATTTATCAAGTGTATTAACAAGTAAGTAGTGAGTATTTGCTCTTGAGAACTTATTTGGAGGAAGTGCTTAGAGAACATAGCTATACATTCATATCCCCCCAGCTAAGCAGCCCATGCTCCCTGTAAATGCTCTAGGGAAGAATCTGTTGTGTGCCTCTCTCCTAGCTTCTGGGGGCACCTGGCAATTCTTGGCGTTCCTTGATTGTAGCTACATCACTCACACTAGCCTCTGACTCCATTATCACGTAGCCTTCTTCCCTCTGTGTCACCTCTTCCCATAAGAACACCAGTCCTTGCATTAAGGGCTCACCCGAATCCAGGATGTTCCTCTAATTAATTACATCTCCAAAGACCCTATTTCTCAATACTCACACTCTGAAGTGGATATGAATTTGGGGGAGGCACTATTCAACCCCAGCCATATCTCAGTAGAGTATAGCTTTAGGAGGAGAAGGTGATAAGGCAGGGGACGGGAGCAAAGACAGAAATGGCTGCACACTTAGCATCCAATAACACTCAAGTGCTCAGTGTTGCCTTCCCACATTTCTACCTCCACCAACAGGACCCACGTATCCACAAGTACAGGAGGCACAGGCCCAAGGTACTTTTAGGGGCCCAAGAAAAATGTTTCAATCTCTTAAAATCTAAAAAAATAAATACATATAATCCAACTTGGATTACATGTATATTTATATTGACACGGTCATAAAATATTTTTTTAATATTTTAGTTCTTAACATTTTGGGCAAAAATGCCTAGGGCATGCAAAAATCACAAGCAGCCCTGTTCACTGATGTCCATGCTGACACCCTCCACCTGAAATTTCCCTCCTCTTTACCAGGAAGAGGACTCACCTTACCCTTCAGGACTCCATTGATGAGTCAGTGCCTCAGGGAACATTCCTTGACAACCACCCCATCTCCCCTCCACTCCATCCCCTCCGCAGCCCTCCCCACCCCTGTCCCCAGTAGCCACACCTACCTTGGTCACGTGCTCCTCACATGCATAGCTCTATCATTCCACATCCACACTGCACAATTACCTGTTCTGTGGAGTTGCTCAGAGACTAAATATCACCTGTCACTGTGTGGCAGATGCTACTGCTCCTCCACGCACATCCCCTTTGTCATTGCAGTGCCCTCATCCCCCAGATGGCATGGGTACTGGCTACTAAGGCTCAACCTCAAGTCTCCCACAAGAAATGTCCTCGCCTCACAGAAGCGTCTGGAGGTGCTTGGGAGTCTACACCAGCCTCTGCTCCCACTCACCCCCAGGGTGGTCCATAGCCAATCGGGTGTAACAGCCCTGCTCCTTTCCACCCCCCACCTTTCCAGCATTCCCTCAGTTTACCGCTTGCAGAAGACTTCCCACCTCAATCTCTGCTTCTAGGGAACACGACCTAAGACACTTTGTATCTCCCCAACAGGCATTAATATCTGGCAAAAATTCTCTAATAAACACATTGAACAAATGATGAATGAACAAATGAAGTAGTAAATGTTAGAAAGACAATGGAAGAAAGCATCAAAGACTTACCCAGGCCTCCAGGAGGGCTGAACTGGTCATGAAAGAACTGCAGTCCTCGATAAGCTAAAAAAACTTGAGCACAGGAAGACAAGATAGGGTGTAGCTTCCAGAATGGCAGCACAAGAAGGTTCCGTACAAAAACTGGAGAAGGGTCTAACAATTAGACCTGAAGAATAGTGCTTACTGTGTGCCAGCAAATCACTCACACACACTAACAGACTGAGATGATACTAAGCCATCAAAACTGGCACAGGTTTCCTTAAATTCTCTCAGACTTGATTGGCCCCAGAGTTGAGAATGAGATGACTTTGCAAACATGGACTCTGAGGCTGGTTCAGATGCATTTTTGTGAACAATGAGCTGTTGGTAAACAGGTTGCCTCTGAAGACCTGATACCTCATGATAGTGTCCTGGCGACCCTAAAAGTGTGATCTTCTGGAGCCAGCGTTCAACAAGCTGGAAAGATGAGAGAGAGTCCCATGGCATGGAATTTCCATCATAGATGAGGTTCTTTGTAATTTAAGTGGCTCCTCTCTACCTTTACAGCAGTTTGGGAGCTGAGCAGATGGCAGGGGAGGGCTTGACTAAGTGGTGAAGTTTCAGCTGCAAAAGGCAATTCCTAGAATGACAATTCAGAAACTCATTTCCCCTAACACTTATCATATTGGCAGAAGGTTCGTGAATCTTTTTAGAAAAATGAGAAGGAAGCGGTGCATCAGAATAAGGCATCCCCTGTTTGGTCAGGTTATGTGGAAGCAAACACTACCGAATCCGATTCTTCTCTTGTGTTTGCTATTCCCAAGGAAGGGGACCAGACTTGTTTGTAAATTAAATAATACCGAAGAGGCTAAAGCTCAGGGTCTGCAATGTAACGAACCTCCAGCACACAGAGCAACTGCTGAATGCATTCTGAAGCCCAGTGTATGATAGTTTCAGCTGAGCTGTTCCAACCCAAGCTGGCATTACAGATCCTTGTAGCTTCTAGTTGTATCTTATAAAGAAACAGGGAGGTTGTAGAAAGAGCCTAATCTGGACTCAAATCCTGCCCCTGATACTAAATAACTATATGATCTTGTACAAATTACTTTTCCTTGCTGAGCCTGTCTCACAAATGTAAACCTGGGGTGGAGGTTGGGGAGGGGATAATAGCAATCTCAAAGTATTGTTGTAAGAATTCCATGTAATGATGTGTATGAAAGTCACTGGCAGATAGTAGACCTTAGAGTGGTAGCAGTTGTTGTTTTTGTTTTATTTCTATCTTGCCTAGCTCGTCAGAAGTTTATGTCAAAATCACTGTCATGCTTTCAAAGTATTTCTGTTCTGGCTCACCTATAACTTTTCCTTTATCTTCAAGCAACTCTAATATTAAAATATTTAAGGGGTGCCTGGAAGGCTCAATCCATTAAGCGTCTGACCTCAGCTCAGGTCATGATCTCGTAGTTTGTGAGTTTGAGCCCCACATCGGGCTTTGTGCTGACAGTTTGGGCCTGGAGCCTTCTTCCGATTCTGTGTCACCCTCTCTCTCTGCCCCTCCCCTGCTTGTGCTCTGTCTTTCTCTCTCTCTTTTTCAAAAATAAATAAATATTTAAAAAATTAAAATATTTAAGAAAAAATATTTTTTTTCCTTTAAATTCCATAGCTCTTCTTCTGTGTGCATGAGGCAGTAAGGTTCAGCTTTGGGGGTTTTAGTTTTGGGTGTTTACAATGTGTACATAACAAATCATCAATGTATTGGATATTCAGAAGCTATACATGCATTGTCTTCTAATGAGGACTGTTTTAATTCAGTTTACTCAAATGTAACAAAAGTGTTATCAGTGGAGATTATTCCTATGAGAAATAAAATAAAAGCTATTTAACTGGTTTTAAAAATTAACACAATTTACTGGCTCCCTATAACCGGATGGTCTACAGGACTTTTCATGGTGTGGTCCAGGCACGGTTTGGTCCAGGCTCTGGCTCAGTTTTTCTGCAGTTTTTTTCAGTTCTGTCTACCTTCAAAAGTTAGCTTTGTTCTTGGGTGGGCCTTATAAAATGGCTGCCAGCAACACTGAAGGAGATTCTGTATTCATATCCAAGGACAGAGCAAAGGCCAAGGTCAGTTTTTATGACCATCATACAAAAGTTGCACGATTTGCTCTGAGTGAACTACCCTGATACACTCTCTGTGCTACGGAAATACTATGTTCCAATTGGCTTAAACTCCTATCCATCACTATGACAAGGAAATGGGATTATTCTCAGTGGCTTAGACCAAGCAGGACCCTCCTCTGGATCTGAAGATGAGATTCATCTCTACTAAACATCATGGTTGTCACTCAAGGAAAATGAAATGGATATTAGAGGAACAAAATCAGTTATTGCTACAATTAAAAAAATAATTTTTTGAAGTTTATTTATTCATTTTGAGAGAGACAGAGACAGAGACAGCACAAGTCAGGGAGGGGCAGAGAGAGAGGGAGAGAGAGAATCCCAAGCAGGCTCCAGGCTCTGACCTGTCAGCACAGAGCCAGAGAGAGGGCTGGAACCCACAAAGCTGCCAGATCATGACCTAAGCCGAAACCAAAAGTCAGATGCTTAACCGACTGAGCCACCCAGGCACCCCCTAAAAAAATAATATTTTAGCAGCTTAGTACAGTGTTCCTAAATTCCTATTTTTTTTTTTAAGTTATGACTAATTTCACTACACTGAACTCCTTCCAAATAAAATCTCATACTTAGGGGCACCTGGGTGGCTCAGTGAATTAAGCGTCTGGCTCTTGCAGAGAGTGAGTTTGAGCCCCACATGGGCTCTGTGCTGCACGCTGCTGGTGCAGAACCTGCTTGGGATTCTCTCTCTCTGCCCCTCCCCAGCTGGTGCACACACTCTACTTCTCTCCCTCTCTCTCTCTCTCTCCCTCTCTCTCTCTCTCTCATATATATATATATATATATGAGAGAGAGATCTCTCATATATATATATATATATATATATATATATATGAGAGAGAGAGATCCACAATACTTCAGCATCCAAGGCAATATTAGAGTCTAGTAATACAAGGCAAGTCATTAGCAAGAATTTCAGGACATCTAGATTAGGGGTCTTATTTTTTTTTTTTTTCTCTCCCTCTATTTTCTCACTAAGTTTTTCTTTTTCTCACTTTCTTCCTTCCATCTCTATTCCTCTTTTTCTTAATATGCCTTTTAATATATGTAAACATAAGATATGAGACTGGACATCTCACAAAGGTAAATCCCTCAAAGGTAAATTTATATGCAGAGATGAGAGGAATGTTCTCACCCACTTGGAGCCACTGGAAGGCTTTTCAAGCGAACCATTGATAAGACCAGCACCTGCCAGAAAGGAGATTCGTATCTTACTCCCAAGTTGGATGTTTACAAAATTCCACAGTTTGGAGTGTGAGGGGACAGGGGAACAAAGGAATGAATGGAAAAGGAGATATTGTCCATCTCTGTCACTGCTGAACCCCAAGTTTCCAGTCAGAATTGAGCTGAGGAGAGGGTAAAGAGCTTGAGGGAAGTTTTAAAATTGCATGCAGTACGGAAGTCTGAGTTTTTGTTTGTTTTAGGTCGAACTAGGTTTTCTTTTTTTTTTTTTTTTAATTTTATTTATTTATTTATTTATTTTTATTTATTTATTTTTTTGAGAGACAGAGCATGAGCATGAGCATGGGAGGGCCAGAGAGAGGGAGACACAGAATCCGAAGCAGGCTCCAGGCTCTGAGCTGTCAGCACAGAGCCCGACGCAGGGCTCCAACTCACTAGCTGTGAGATCAGGACCTGAGCCGAAGTCAGAGGCTTAACCGACTGAGCCACCCAGGTGCCCCCGAACTAGGTTTTCTAATACCTAAAAATATAACTCAACAACAGCCAAATGCCTCTGCCTGAGCTGTTTTCCAGAGGCGAGGAAAAAAAGCCCTAAAGAACATTGTTAGCTGTCAGTACATTTTTTAAATGTTTTACATTACAACATTAAGAAAAAAGCCGCATCCTAATTGTACCCCCACTGAATGCAGGTTATTTAATAAACTTACTATCTGAATGAAAAGCATCATAGATGTATCTTCAATGTGCTTTCTGTGAATGTAAATAACTCATCAGTGGGGTCCTGCAGGAAACAGAATGTTCCAAGAGCAACTGAGGAATTAATAAAGATGTGGGTGGGGTGAGGGACAGCACCTGACCAAAGATGGAACATGGGAGCTTCCAACAATAGGAAACACCCCAGGCCTGCAAGGAGAAAGGAAGGGGGTGATTGCTTGAGCCCAGAAAGGGATAGAGTGAGCTGGTGCCTTGGGCATCAGCAGGCAAGGAAACCTTTTTCACCCAGACAGGTGAAAAGCTTGCCGAGATTGGCAAATGGCAAATACTCAGCACATGTAATATATTTCCATTGGTAGTTCTGGCAAATATAATTGTAATTGATATACGGAGTATTCAACTTACTTCAAACTGGTGATAAAGTAGAATTTCCCCGTTGAGTCTCTTGGCAAAAATGGAATTCTATTCCTCAAGGAGAAAAAATTAACCTCAGGCCAATGAAATCGGCCTTAAGAGTACAGAAAATGTATTTAAACATAAATACTATTCATCAAAAATGAATATAGATAATCATATGATAAAAATTAATCACCAAAAGGGGCGCCTGGGTGGCTCAGTCGGTTAAGCGGCCGACTTCGGCTCAGGTCCTGATCTCGCAGTCAGTGAGTTCAAGCCCCGCGTTGGGCTCTGTGCTGACAGCTCTCAGATTCTGTGTCTCCCTCTCTCTGACCCTCCCCTGTTCATGCTCTCTCTCTGCCTCAAAAATAAACATTAAAAAAATTAAAAATTAATCACCAAAAGAAATCTGGAAATAATGCTGAAAATGAGCACTGAAAAAAACAGTGATGCTATGGGAGATCATAGAGGCCACAAGCCTCTGAGCCACTTTACCCACACTGACGTGTCTGCACAGATCATTAAAGCACCATCTCTGCTAACATCTTTGCTACAACGGGCCCTCAGTGGTATATTTTCTGACATTTGCCATCTAAAATCACCATGATCATCTGTACTCCCAGGAAAACAGAAAGTTTTGTCCTTCTCGGCCTTTTCCCCCTTTGCAGCCTTTTGTTATGATTCTCTGCCTTCTTATCTTGGTGAATTTATTTTAAAAATCTTTTTTGAATTTTTATTTTTGAGAGAGAAGAGACAGAGTATGAGCAGGGGAGGGCAGAGAGAGAGGGAGAGGGAGACACAGAATCCAAAGCAGGCTCCAGGCTCTGAGCTGGCAGCACAGAGCCCGATGTAGGGCTCAAACCCATGAGCAGTGAGATCATGACCTGAGCCAAAGTCGGACACTTAACCAACTAAGCCACCCAGGTGCCCCTTACCTTGGTTAATTTAAAGTGGGTCAACTAAACTTTACACATTTTTGTCCTTTCTCGCTGATGAAATAGGGAAGCGAGATTTGTTCAACTCTTTCCCCTGACCTACCCCTCCAGTTGGTTCCTACATTCCAACCATGCAGATCTCTTTCTCTTTCTAAATACAAACACAAAGAGCTTTGTGTTCTTCCATTGCTCTGGAAAACTTTCTTCCCTGTCCCCAACACATACACACACACACACACACACACATACACACACCCTCCCACACCCTTTCCATCCAAGGTAATCAAGATCCAGTTTAAATGCCATCTCTTCTCCCAGCCCCCGACTAATCTCACTCCCTACCACACCCCACTCCCAGTCTGGCCAACAGAATTAAATATCCTTTCTCTTCTGTTCACCTGGTACTTCGTCCCCAAGCTTCAGAATGGTCTTTATCACCTATGCTACAAGTAGCTCTTTTGTTGACCATCTTCCCATTAGAACGTTAATCTCTGTGTCTCCAGTGGCAGATGGAGGAGGTTTGTAATTCATGCTGAAAGAAAGAGAAAAATATCTGGAAAGTTTTTCAAGACATCTTTAAGGTTTTATACCCAATAGAAGTAACCCCTGCTTCTTCCCCTCTGCTCCACAGGTAGGGCTACAAGGAGATAGATGACAGATATCTGGGCTTTCCACTTGGACACTGGCTTCCCACTTGACCCAGAAATCAGATCAAGGACATCTCAAAATCCTTTTATTTATTTTTTTATAAAGTTTATTTATTTATTTTTGAGAGAGACAGAGCACAAGCACGAGTGGGGGAGGGTCAGAGAGAGGAAAAGAGAGAGAATCCCAAGCAGGCTCTGCATTGTCAGCACGGAGCCCAATGTGGAGCTCAAACTTAAGAACTGTGTGAGATTATGACCTATGGTGAAACCAAGCGTTGGACGCTCAGCTGACTGCGCCACCCAGTCGCCCCTCAAAATCCCTGTAAAACAAATACAAGAACAACATGTAGTAAATTAAAACCCCCGTTTGCTACTTAGTTTTTAGCCAAGTTCTATACATCAAGTTGCCTTTAAATGAGAGGTGGCTGTTTATTATATCTTCCTGTTTATTAAGGAGCAATGAGGTGGCTGTGTCTACAAAATGGGTTGTTCCTACAACACATTTACACAGTCATAAATAAAGCAAACTGCAAAGAGATTAGCAATGGAAGATCTGAGATTTTATTTGTTTTCATGAGGACTCTTCCAGTTGCGTCACGCTTAATGGCAAAGTCATGACTGTACCCTAAGGTCTATTTACACTAGTCTAAGCAGCCATCACCAGCCCCATTAATGCGGCAGCAAGCTCTGTGGAGCTGCTCACAGACCAGGGAGGAGAATGATGTCACTTTGCTTTTAACAGACACAATTCTTAAGTCTTTGAGTTTTCTTTGCAGTCAGTAAAGACAGACCCCAAGTGCAGGAAGAGGAGTTTCTGACTGTGAACTTTCAAGAGTCCCCTTCCGGCCCACCCCTCCCCTTGAGTCATGTTCACGAAGCACATTACACGGGTTACTCAGGTACAGTAAGTTCCTATTATTTGCAACCCATTGTTCTCTAAAACTGTTTGGTAAACTATAAAAGACTTTAAAATTTTATTTGTTTTCCTGCCTGAGGTGGGAACATTCCTCCTCCATCTGCAGTTATCAGCACGCAGATCATAACTACCCACTGGTGAGGATAAACTTTCCCTGATTTCTAAAGCAACATACTGGGGTGGAAAGAACGTAGTATTTAGAGAACCTAAGACTTGGGTCTACATTCTGGCTATATTTCCAGGGCAAGGACAACAGTCAGGTGAGCACTCACTCGCAGGGCTTCCTGTCCCCACCGTCCATTACAACCTCGGTAATATTTTTTTTTTTAGGGTAAATTTGTATACCATAAAATTAACCATTTTGAGGTGTACCTTTCAGTGGCATTTAGTATGTCACAATGCAGTCCAGCTACCACCTCTATCTAGTTCCCAACGTTTAAGCAGTCACACCCCAATCCTCCTTCCCCCAGCCCCTGGCAACCACCAAGAGTTTTTCTATCTCTAGGATTTAGCTATTCTGATTACAACCAGTGTGCTTTTGAGTAGTAGTCCTAATACCTAATTTACCTTGTGCCAAGACACAATTTGAAGAGTTTTACGTGTATTAACTCAATTAATCCTCACAAAAAACCAACAAAATGGACACAAATAGCCCCAGGTGATTCTCTAATTATTATTTCTTCATCTGTAAAACAAAGAAAATAGCAATACTCTAACAATAATTTGCTAAGTATATTTATGTGAGAAGCATTGTTCTAGGCCAGGAATAGCAAATAAGATTCATCTCTAACCAAATGGGAGTGACTTCCTGTAGGACAGTGGGAGAGAGATTGCTAAGAAGATTCATGGGACAGAGAATAATCACTGACTTGTGATGTCTGTCATCGACAGAGGACTGGGTTAAGTATCATACAGAACAGAGATTTGCCTTCCTTCCTGGGTGAGGGCAAAAATAAATAAATAAAATGCAGATTCTGCCTCAGTTGGGATGGGAAGGAAGCATCATCCATATGAGCACAGTGAGAATGTGAAAACCACTTGCAGGGTATTAAGAGCAAAGATGTTGGAATTCAAAACAAACAATAAGGAGCATGTTCAAATCTCAACTCTGCAACTCTTGAAAACGGTAATATTTTGAAAATTATTTAACCTTTCTTGTTCCCATTTCCTCTTTTGTAAAATGGATAAATAAATCAAACTCCTAGACTTCTGGTGGGAACAGCATGGGATAATGCAAGTAAACTGCTAAGCCCAGCATCTAAGAGCTTAATAAGTGGTAAGAAAATAAAGTATATATATATATATATATATATATAAAGAGAAAATGTGTATGTATCTATGTATGTGTGTATGTATCAAAGTACATTTATGTATATACATACACATTCTCTCCTTTTTATAGGACATACAATGGACTGAAAGGAAGAATCAAGTCTACTTGCAAGAGGGAGAAGTCAGAAAAGCCTCATAAAAGAGGAGGCCCTTAGGATGATACTTGAGAGAACAGACCCACATGCCTGCCTCACCCTGTTGCTTTGAGGATTTGGTGACATCATTTATTTAAAGCATTTAGCACAATGCCTGCAGTCCACAAATGTAAACTGAATATAAATGTTTTGGTTCATGGCTTTATTATTCCATTGTGACCCTCTGAATCAGTCAGGGTTCTTGATGGCAAACAGCAGAAACCACCTCCGGCTAACCTAAGCAGAAGAGAAATTTCTAAGGCGGGTCTCAGGGAGCTCAATGCATCAACAGGAAGCAGGCTCAGAGCAGAGGTGGGAACCAAGGGAGGCCAGGCAGCTGAGGACACAGCCAGGGCCAGTTCCCAGGGGCAGCCTGGCAAGGCTGATACCGCGCACCCCAAGGCTCTGGACACTCAGCTCTGCTGCCGTCAGCAAGAGTGATTCTCAGTGTCCTTGAGGCTTAATACCACTCCCTCAGGATGTATGACACCCCTGGTGAGAGAGCCCATTGGCTGACTGGGTCTGTTGACACCTCAGCTGCGGCCAGTGTCATCAAGAGAAGCTAGCTGGCCTCCTCAACTTCCACAGTGAGAAGCAGGGTCCATTTTCCTACTGAGAGTCACACGGCAGCGCCTGTTTTAGCAATACAAGGGGGATTGGATGCAGGGTGTCAAAAGACTTTCACAGCTGTACCTTGAAGAACACTGTTTTGACGTAGCAGAAAACCCTGTACCAAAAATGTAGTAGAAAAGCATCATAAACCCTAGAAATTTTGCTTCAAAGCATAAGATATTTAAAAATCAAGATATTCAGGTCATGTTTAGGTGTTCTGTGCCAAAGACCTGCTATACAGTAGGCAATCAATAAAAAATAGTGAAGTAAACGCAAAGAGCATCAGTAACAGTGTGATTAATATTCATCACAAAACATGATTTCTTCAAATCTTTAAAAACTGCTCTAAAACATTAATTTCTCAGTTTGAACTCATATACAGGCCGATTTGAGATGTGGGAAGATTAGTTCTGCTCTCTTTACCCCCATTAACAAATTTAAGAAATGCTTTTATCTGATGTGAGTGTGAGCATTTGGAAAGTAGTCAGAGGGGAACGTAGGCATCGGAGTCGATAACAAAAGCTGGTTGTTAAAAGTTAGTTGATAATGGATTAGCAAGAGATCATTCTGATGCTCCTAAAAGATCTGCTCTGAGATTTCCAGGAACTACACAGAGCTTTAGACAGAAGGCAGGAGCCAGAGAAGAGAACAATTACTTCAGTGGAAAAATTGGCCTCTTACCACGGGTACTGAACCATGTCCAACTCTCTCCCATAACAAATAAACCCTCCCTCTACATCTGCCCCTGAACGACCTGCCCTACTTCCCTCCCCTCCACTGTCCTAACCTTCTTCATAGTTGCTTGGATTTGATTTTCTATTTCCTCACCTCCTACTCACTCCCCAGCCCACTGCAGTGTGACTTCCGGCCACACCACTCCACTGAACCGTCACTTGTCAAAGGTTACCAATAATTGCCTCATAGATAAACCTAACGGACACCTTCCCATCTTTGTCTTCTTTGGTGTCACATCGGCTATGGATGATGCTAACTTCCTCTCAGAAACATTCTCTTTACTCAACTGTCCTAACTCAATAGTCTCATGGTTTGCTTCCTGTGTATATTTAAGTGTAATACATTGTCTTGGATTTTACAAAGGCACCCAAAACTCCCAAACTGAACGCACAATCTTTCTCTGCAGGTACATTTCCCCGATGTCCTCTTTTAAAATGAATGCCTCCCGTTGGCATGGGTGCCAAAGCAAAGACTCTGTGCCATCTTTGAATCCTCCTTCTCTGTCAGTACTGAATCTTTCAGCCCACCACAAATCAGTCAGGCAGTGCTGATACTACAGCTCCTAAATAGTTCTCTAATACTTTGACTTTTCTGCATCCTTTCTGAAACTACCCTCCTCCAAGAAACCAACAAAATAACTGGATGAACTTAATGATCTTGTGCCTCCGAGCCTCAATTTCCTGGTTTGTAAAATGAGACACTTAGAATGAACACCAAGTTTCTTCCTTTTCTACATTCTGTGATTATTAGAGTTTAATACCAGGGAGGGCCTCAGGGCGAAATAAATTCCAGTGCTCTGGGAGACCATCTCACTTTCTCTATTTAACTTAAATACTGGGAGCCAAGATTGTGTTTTGTATCCTCCCATAGCACTACCCTTACGGACAATCTCAGGGTCTTCCAGGCAACTTACATAATAAGGCACTTCTTCTCAAGTAGGGATCTGCCTTATGCCACATTTTGAGCTGTAGAAGATAGTTTCAAATGAGACTCTAATGTTGGTGATGATTTCTCTACTTGGTTTATTACTTGGTCTGACAGCTCCTTGAAAAGAATAAGATAAAGCTCCTATTCCTTGAAAATGGCTATATGGGGGGAAAAAGTCCCAGGTAAAGCTTGAGTCCACCTTTGTTGACCAGCCCTTGAGTTTATGTTTTAAAACCTGGTTAACAAGGTTGATGGGAGATTGGAGGGGTGGGATGCAGTGATGGAAGTTTGGTTGATTTTCAGCAGTAGTAAGGTTAAAATGAAAGCTTTATAAAAGAGTAAAGGATTTATTTAGGCCAGTTCTCTCTATGCAAAAGAAATTAAAAGCCATAAGAAGATGGAAAAAGTTAAGCAACACAATATGGCAGATTCTACTAATGAGTGTAATGGACAGCCCTTTTAATGGGAGAGAAAGTAGACTGCAAACATTGTTCTAAAATTATAGGTTCCAGCTACTCTAGCCGGTAATCTGGTGTCCAGATTTGTAAAAGGCTCATTAAAATGTATCATCAAAAAGCAGTATTTTCTGGAAGAATCTCAGTCCCCATAAAAAGCATTGTCCTGGGGATTCTTACCATAACTCACCAAAGGAGTAACCTGCCTGCCCTTTGCAGAGCTGAGATGTGAATGGGACACCAAGTAAAAATGATATGGAATCAGAACAGGGTTGGAAAAGGAGGGCCATCACCAAATTGCAATGTGTGGTCCCCGTGGAAAACACAAAGCAGCCTGGAGTGAGGTGAGGAGAACCAAGCAGGAAAAACATAAAAAATTAATGGAGGAAAGATCAAGCTTGCAACTTCATTCTCAGGCTTCACAAGTTCCACTTGTCCTTTCCAACCCATGAGACAGAGTCATACTCAGGATGACTCCACTAATCATGTGGCCTTGAGTGCCTCAGCATACATCATTTAAGTCATTTAAAAGGATAACTGCAAATTAAATTAGTTCATCCTAATTATGCAAAAATGATAAATCCAAATAAGCAAGGTAATTCACTTCCAAATTAAAAAAATTTTTCAATCACTTGGCATCTCAAATCAAAGCAAATGGGTAATGTTACCAATTATATCAATTTGACTCTTAAATTTAAATACATAAACATATGATGAACCAAATTAAAATTCTGATTTGATATGCACTTAACTTATTAACATTTGTACAAGGGTAGAGAACCACATTCAAGATGTGAAACAGGGTCATGTCCTTGAAAAACAAAGAAGGCGGTCACAGAAGTACTTTTGTGAGAATCTAGCAACAGAATGAGTCTCCCAAATCTACTAAACAAGTTATCCCACAGGAAAAGTAGAGTAGATCATACTAATAAAGGCAATACTATGGAAACTTGGGAAATACTGATCAAGGGAAATACTCGAGAACTAAAAGTACTCAGTTTTAGGAAACAGTATGATAACATGTTAAGTTTCAACACAGTTGCACTTATGAGCACAGGACTGTCATAGAAATGAAAAGAAAGAGACATGAAATATGTGCTGTTAGGCATTACTAAATACTTTCAAATACAGTACAGCATTGGAAACTAGGAATCAGAGACCTTAGATAACTTGCCCTCGATTACACAGTGATAAATGACAGTGCTAGGACTCAAACTCCATCCTCTGAGCACATCTCAGAGTAATTATTGTCACGTTATCCTGAATCAGTACTCAAAATGTGATAGTGTTTAAAATATTTACTTCAATATTTCCTAAGATTTCTGATCAAGGTCGGTTCAGATTCCAATTTCAAGGCTAATGAGTTTTCAGAAGGAAAAAATACATGAAAAATACACATGCATTCTGGGTGGCCTTATGAATCTTTCAAACATTTGATAAAGCGTTCTTTATGTCTCATATAAGGATGAAAGAATTATCTAGTGCTACATGTGTAGCACAACAAAGTGTAGCGTCTTAAAACAGTTACTTAATCCTGTCTCTTGTTATTTTGTGGGTTGACTGGGATTGACTGGGAAGTTCTTACTTAGGATCTCCTAGGACGTGCAGTCAGATGTCAGCTGGGGCTACAATTCTCTGTAGCTCAGTTGGGCTGGACATCCAAATGGTTCGTTCATATGGTTGGCAAGGGATGCCGGCTATCACCTTATTTGAGGCTGGCAACTGGAGCGTCTCCAGGTGGCTTGGTCTTCTCTCAAAGTGGTGACTGGGTTGCAAAAGGGAGCTTCCCACAGGTAAATGTTCCAAAAGGCCCAGGCTTCTTACAACCTCATCTCAGAAGTCCTAAAAAGTCACTCCCAGAGCATCCTATTGGTGGAGCCAGTCACTAAGGCCTAGAGGTAGGGATTTAAACTCCACCTTGTGATATGAAGAACATCATGACCTAAAGGAATGGAAGAACACTACCTATCACACCTTCTTCTTCTGCCTCCTAGCATCTCTACTTTACCAACCGACTTAGAAGGGGGAATGTATAATAAAATGACAATAACATAAGTCGTTTTGTTGTATTTTCTCTCTTTGGCTCTGTCCCTTTTTCTGAAAAGAGCACTTCTTGAATATAACTGAAAGTTTTTCTCTGTCCTTTTTCCAATCTACTCTTTTTTCCTTATCACTTTTCCTGTCTTTTCTTTCCTTCTTTCTAACTGAAGATAAAAAGTATTTTAAAATTTTTGTTAAGCAGCAACATATTCTAATTAGTTAGTAAATCTTATGGTTCATGTCTACCCATATCTCCCATTTGATATCTGCCTGACTGACTCAGTTGTTATCTGTTAGGGAAAAAAAAAAACCAAAAAAACAAAAAAACAAACTAATGCAGGCAAAGGAAAAAAGAGAGGGAAAAAAATGGTAAAGAAAAAGATTATCAAGGGAAGACGGAAAATATAAATGGTGAGGAAAATAAATCAAGAGGACTGAACAATATTAAGCCCAAGTGGCTTGAAAAGACAAAGAAGGTGGGGCGCCTGGGCGGCTCAGTCAGTTCAGCATCTAACTTCGTTCAGCTCAGGTCACGATCTCACAGTTGGTGAGTTCGACCCCCACATCAGGCTCTGTGCTGACAGCTCAGAGCCTGGAGCCTGCTTTGGATTCTGCGTCTCTGTCTCCGTCTCCCTCTCTCTCTCTCTCTCGGCCCTTCCCCTGCTCATGCTCTGTCTCTCTCTGTCCTTTAAAAATAAACGTTAAAAAAATAAGTACATAAAAATTAAAAAAAAAGAAAGAAAACACAAAGAAGACAAATTCTCCCCTAAATGCTGCATCCACCCCTTCCTTTTGGATCCATCATTGCCATCACCAGCCTTATCCAACCTTATTTCTTAGTGCCTGAATTATTGCTGTTAACATCTGACCTAATCTCACTGCCTACAGTCTTCATCCCCTTAGGTTTTCCTTATGGTGCTCCCAGTTAAAAAACAAACAAACAAGCACACACACACACACACACACACACACACAAACAAACAAAAAACACTAAATGACTTCTATGGATATTGTCCAATATAAGCATTTTAAGGATTTTTGTAATCTGACCCAACCTCCCTTGCCAACCTTGTTTCTCATGAAACTATTCATTCAGCCAGAGCACTCTAGTCACTATATCCAAAAACACAGAAATATGAGGCCAGATCTCACTATATATATCATCATAAAAGTATGAAATCTGAATCAGAGACAAAACCATTATATTTCCCAAAGCGGTGGCAATGTCCTAAGCTTATAATTATCATACTTGGGGTCCAGGTTGCTTCATGCAAATACAGCCTTCTCACTTTTGCCTTCTGTCCTTTACTCCAGCTGGTCCCATCCCTGGAAGCTTTCCCTGCTGCTCTCTGTCTTCCCAAATCCTATCTCACCGGGACTCATGGACTCCTGTTCTTCATGCAAAAGGACATTAACTGATTGGGAAGAAGAGTGACTAGCTGGATTATTCTGGACCCAAAGTACTTGGTTAACACAACAGCATCTGCTTTGATTCTCTGTGGAGACCCAGTTGGCTAAGTTCCATTTCAGCTTCTACTCTATGTATTTGTTCAGTACACAGTAGTTTAAAGAACCACTTTATCCCAGTTTGGTAGATAATTCAACTGGCATCCAATCATTTGATTTGCAAGAATTACAAATACCAATTATAGAAACAGTTAAAAAAAAACCCACCACTGCTAATATTATAACTCTTCGGGAAACTGATATAAATGAGATTTTAAAAGAAAGATATTTGAAGATAATGATGGGTGTAGCACATGATCAAACACATTTTGTGGTGAGAGGTTATTGTCAGGTATAATTTAGGCTATAAATACCATTTTGAAGTTTTTAAAATGTTTATTTATTTTTGAGAGAGACATTGCATGAACAGGAAATGGGCAGAAAGAAAGGGAAACATAGAATCTGAAGCAAGCTCCAGGCTCCGAGCTGTCAGCACAGAGTCCAACGTGTGGCTCAAACTCATGAACTGCGAGATCATGACCTGAGCCGAAGTCGGACACCCAACCATCTGAGCCACCCAGGCACCCCTATAGATACCATTTTGAAAGTACAGACTTTAGTCGGGGAGGGAAAGAGACTTTTGAAGCAAAGTACAAATTAGGAATAATTACAATGATGATCATAGAATAATAACATCCATTCTATGATGAGCTCAGTATCCTTTAAAATCCCATTGCATCCAGGAAAGCATTTGTATGAGACCAAAGGCAGTTTTGGGAAGAATACCTTTGAAATATGAAAGAGTAGACTGACTAGTGGTAAGCAAACATAAAAGTGCACTAGGTAAATGTCTTCATCACCAATAGAAATTGTACACCGCAAAATATGAAAACAAACTAGTTTTCTTTTTCACATCCAATGTTGAATGTGCATGCACTTGCTCTTTTTGTTTTTTAATTTATTTTTCCTTCAAAACTGGGTAAAATGAAACCTTTTAGGGGAGCTTATAAAGTTGGTAAAATTATAAAGAAAAGTAAAGAAAAGATTATTATATCAGATAGGAGAGAGAAGGCTCCTGGGGTGGTATCAAAGTTGCTTTACCTGTAGTTCTACAGGTGCTCACTTCATTCTATTTGTTTATGTTTTATGCATTCTGTTGTTTATGACTATGTTATGTAGAAAACCGCTGATAGTAATAAAATGTTCAGCTTCTACAGCTCATAGGTGTCTGTTACTGTTGTAACCAGTGCTTTGCTCACATTCCCTTTAGCCCAAATGAAGCCGGTTGCACATTAAGAGATGACTTCTTGTTTTCCAGAAGAAATAGTGAACTTGGTCTGGCCCTTCAGGATATTTCAAAACAGTGTTTTTGTGTTGGCCTAAGAAGATATCTTAAGCCAAGGATGAGGCTTTATACTTTGTTTTAAAGTAACTGATATAATGCTACATAACTAGTACATACTCATTCATTCACTTGACAGATATTTATTGATTTACCTATCAACTGACTCCCTGGAAAGCCAGAGAAGTTTGCCAAAAATATGGTTAAATGGCATTTGATAAGTGCTATAAAGACAGTGGAGTTTCAGCAAATTCTCCTGACTATCAAAAGTTATTTTGGGTAATGGATATCACTCTCATTCCCACTGAAGACTGACAAAAAGGATACTAGAAGAAGACTGACTGGTTAGAAGGTGGACAATTAAAATAGAAAGAGTCAGAGACAGGAAGGAATGAAAAAAAGAGAGGAAGGGGTACCTGGGCTAGCTCAGTTGGTAGAGCATGTGACTCTTGATCTCAGGGTAGTGAGTTCACACCCCGTATTGGGTATGGAGTTTACTTTAAAAAAAATAAAAATAAAAACATATAAAGAAAGAGGAAAGAAAGAAAGAAAGAAAGAAAGAAGAAAGAAAGAAAGAAAGAAAGAAAGAAAGAAAAGAAAAGAAAAGAAAAGAAAAGAAAAAAGAAGGGAGAAAGAGAGAAAGAGAGAAAGAAGGAAAGGAATAAGGAGGCAGAGATTGTACAACCAGCAAGCCCTTGGTGCCATAAACAGTTTAGTCAAGCCAGATATTCTTTCTGTTTCCTTGCTTGATTTTTGTTTGATCCTTCCTTTCATGCATACCCCCATTTAGAGGAGTCAACCCCAGCACGGATGCCAACGACACAGGTCAAAGCCAGAAAAAGGTCCTGGGATCAAAACTTGGCTGTGTAGGGTAAAAACTTCTGAGCAGCCAGAAGTAGAAAGAGCCAGAAGATAAACATAACCCCTTTTCAAAGGAGCACCAAAAGCAAAAAGTGGGAAAGCCAAAATTACTCATCAATTCCAAAACGGGTAAGCACAGAGCCAGAAGTTAGGAGGAGAAGGGGAGTCAAGAAAGCCAAACACCAGGTAAAAAGAGAAACAAAAACATGAAAAGGAAAAAAAAAGGCAAAGTGAAATAAAGGATCCAAGACAATAATTGGGAACCATTTCTTGGGGTTTGATACTGTATTTGTTGATTATGGGTTAGTTTAATTTAAGAGCACAGGATCTGAGCAGGTACCTTCCCTCCTTATGATTCTATCTCCCAACTACTGACAGTCCATTATCAACAAGACATTAAAAACACTTACTAAACAGGGGGGTCTGGGCAGCTTGGTTAAGCATCCGACTTCGGCTCAGGTCATGATCTCATAGTTCATGTGTTTGAGTCCAGTATTGGGCTCTGTGCCGACAGCTCAGAGCCTGGAGCCTGCTTTGGATTCTGTGTCTCCCTCTCTCTCTGCCCCTCCCCCACTCATACTCTCTCTCTCTCTCTCTCCTTCAAAAATAAACATTTAAAATTAAAAAAAAAAAAACACTAAACAAAGTTTGAAAGCCACTTATGCAGTCCAGCTAATGAACCAACTTTGCCTTGACTAATTTGACCATGAGGATGACCACATCTTCCGAGGACAGTTGTCCCTACATTCTCTCACTGACTATTTTGGGAAACAGAGCACTTGAAGAAATGGTATATTTAAATAAATTAATTGAGGATTGAGCAGCCTGAGACACTGGAAGGTGGAATGCTTTACGTTCCTGTAGAAAGTTTACTGAGCATTTACTATGTCCCATATTGCATGCTCACCCAAAATACTTTATATAATATAATAATATCATGTCCCAGTGTACTTAACATTTTAAAATCTCTCCATTTAGGGGCACCTGGGTGGCTCAGTCAGTTAAGCATCCGACTTCGGCTCAAGTCATGATCTCATGGTTCGTGAGTTTGAGCCCCAGGTCGGGCTCTGTGCTGCGCCTGGGTGGCTCAGTCGGTTGAGTGTATGACTTGGTCTCAGGTCATGATCTCGCAGTTCACAGGTTCAAGCCCTGCGTCAGGCTCTGTGCTGACAGCTCAGAGCCTGGAGCCTGCTTCAGATTCTGTGTCTCCCTCTCTCTCTGCTCCTCCCACACCTGCACTCTCTGTCTCTCAAAAAATAAACATTAAAATTTTTTTTAAAATTCCTCCATTTAGTCAAAATCAATGAGATTTTTTTCAAGGTCTTGATCCTGTCTCACCCCAATTTAAACCATAATTTCCTATAGAGTAGGATCATCTTGCCATGTTCTTTTTAACCTAATTTCTAGTGAAGCCTCAAAAAGTGAAGTATGCACTGTGGGCTCTTAGCACCTCGGACGTCATCTCCATCCCCCCGTCCCATGGTGGGAAAGTGACTTGCTCAGTCAAATGGAACAAAGCGTTTAGTATCAGCCTTAAAATAAGTGTTTTTTTAATTGTCTTTTCTTCCTGCTTTTCAGAGAAGAAAACAATAATGTAAACTTTTCTGCTATGTGGCCTACACCCCACAGGCACTCTGTAATAGCTGAGCCAGGGCTTTAACAAAGGATTTGTGTGTGTATGTGTGTGTGTGTGTGTGTGCACGCTTGTGTGTGTGTGCTTCACACAGTGTGATTATCCCATGTGAGGTGTGAGACAGGAAAGAATGTTCAGGCAAATGCATATTTATATCAAAGAGATAGTAGGAACCCCCCCCAAATAATTCATTTTTTTTGTTTGGTGTTAATGTTATATTTCAGAGAGAGGTTTGGGGGAAGGCAAAGAGGGGCTAAGGAATGGGTTCGTATCTCTAATTGTGTGAGGAAGATTGGGTATGCAGCCAACCAAAGTCTTCCCCGGAATTGGGATATTTCATTCTAAAAGGGAAAAACGCCACGCTCATTCCCCTCTTCCCTCCCGCCTCACTTCCTTGGTGCCCTTCCAAGTTAGGGCCCCTTGGTGCTGGCTTCTAAGTCCTCCCCCCGGGGAAGGCTTGCCAAGGCCAAGAGGGCCAGATGGGGCTGCTGGCAAAGAAGCTGCTGATTCAGTTCTTTCTCATCCCACTTCCTGCCTGCCAGGTACTTTGGGTGGTGGCAGCGCCTGGTCCTGATGAGGTTAGAACTCTGGCCCTGTAGCAGGCAGCGCGTGGACCAGCAAGTTGCGCTCACCGGTTCCCCTAGACCTGCTCTAAGCTGTAATGTGCCATTATCCTGCTACTCCCATTTTACACTTCACACACCAGCTTTCTCTCAGGACAGTTATTTGATCACTAACACTTTGAATATCATGATCATCGGCTCATTTATTTTTTCTATTTTAAAGGATAGTGTTGGTGTGCACAGGGAGCAGCCGTATCGATTTCCACATTTGCCAAGGCATCCGAGTGTGAGCTGCCCATCACGGTGCTGACTTTAATAAAAGGTTATTACTGTGATTATTTAGCATTTATATAGCTCCTCACAACTGTTTACCCATTATTCCTCAGAGCACCCCTGTCAAGGTGATCAGTATTAGCAACCCCCATTGTAGAGGCAATAAATCAGGGGTCCTGGAGAGGTTTTAGTAATCGCCACAAAAAGATACAAAATGAATAACCACAGAACTGGGAGGGGTCCAGACTCCCTCCCTCTAGCATACGTGGTGAGTTCATTCATTCCATCATTCTGGTTAGCAGACCTACACAAGGGGGGCTCTTATTCCAGGCTGCAGCTCAAATATATACTGCAGGGCCTTCCCTGGCTACCCTGTCTAAAACAGCATGGCCTCCCCAAGGTACTCAATATCACATTCCTGTGTTTATGGACTTCGCAGTGCTCAGTGCTACCTGAAGTTGGCTTGTTTGTGCATTTATGCTCCTGTTTATCGCCTATCTTCACCATTCCAGAAGGTCATCTCCATGACAACAGCAGTCTTGCCTAGGTTGCTCTTTGCTGTATCCATCTTCTTTGTTGGAAGCACCCAGCATACAGTAGGTGCTTAATAATGCTTGTTGAGTGAATAACAATAAGAAGAGGCTGGTAAATACTGTTACTCATGCATCATTTCCTATGCCTTTTCATCTCTTTCTGGACTTTCTGGATACAGTCACACATATGGTCAATTATTCTTGATGACCCTGGAGCTAATGATGTAGTTTGTACATTTGGTTTCCTTTCCTCTAGAGATTCCTCCAGATCTTTCAGTCATTTCTCACCTTTAGTTGAGACAGGTCAAGGAGAGTAGGTCAATGAAAGCCCTGTTAGACAACTTCACTAGTTCTAATAGCTTTGGAAAGGTAGAAATTCGAAATTACTAATTCCAAGATTTCTTTTTTACCTTATTTGTGGATTAAAAAAATCCATCTATTTTATATATGCAATACAGTGAAATGTGCTTTGAAGAAGTTAAAAGCACTGTATAAATGTAGCATATAATTATGTATGCATGTAGTCCCATTAACCTTGGTAATTGAGAGTTGGTTATACATTTAAGGTTTAATTAGTTTTGATAGAACAGAAGCTCACACTTTTCTAATGGGTAGAGCTGGACAAGGGCTTAGAAAATGTGCCTGTGGTTGACTTTTTTTTTTTTTTACCATCAAATCAAGATAAAGCTTGAAAATTCCCTTCAAAGCCTGAAAAGTAGGCAGTAATGCTGATTTCTCATCAACAAGTAAGAATAAGCAAATGGCACTAAAGTTTGAATTTTCTTGCTTCAAATTTCAGACAATAAAAATTCAATTTCCCTAAAAAAAATCTTAGGCTGATCTTGGAAGAAAGACACCCTGGACAATCTAAAAATGAAGTTTTCTATTTAAATTTTTTTTTAATTTTTTAAAATTTATTTGTTATTGAGAGACAGAGCATGAGCAGGGAGGGGCAGAGGGAGGAGCAGCCACAGAATCTGAGGCAGGCTCCAGGCTCTGAGCTGTTAGCACAGAGCCCTGTGCGGGGCTTGAACTCACAAACCAGGAGATCATGACCTGAGCCGAAGTCGAAGGCTCAACCAACTGAGCCATTCAGGCCCCCCTTAAATGCTGTTTTTAAGTGTACTTTAAAGTCCTATGTGCAACCAGAAAATGGGTTGCCTTCTTGTTTTAAATGGAAGGAGTCAATGTAATATCTTATTTTGATAACATGTGCTGTTGCATTTGGTCCTCTCTACAACTCTGTCCATAGATATTATTGGTGCCACTTTACATAGATGAAAAAATGGAAGCAAAGCCATTAAATGCCATATCCAAGGTCTTAGAAGAAGTCACCAAGAAGCCTGGTCTGGCTTATGTCTCTTGACCCCAGTCTAATATTCTCCACAATAATGTGAGAAAACCACACTGGAAAGGGAAGACTCATTCTTAGTACTGCTTTCACAGTACAAGCTTCAAAGCTCAGGCAAATACTTTGCTTTATTGTTAAATTGTCCACACTTACTCAATGTGTACTGAGTGCTTTGCCTGGGAGGACACAGAGAAAGTAAAAGACAGGTCAGATTTCCCCAGCTCTTACACTCTATTTGGCATGGGAGACACATACATACGAATGCTGCTGACACTCAAGGAGCTGGGGGCGTGTGCTAAGCTAGATGAACTTGGCATGGAATCAAGATTTGAGGCTATATTGAGAAGAGGGAAAAGGGGAATGGGATATCTACTAAATTCTATCTACCTAAAATCTTATCTTCCATGACAAGAAGGTAGTAGATAATACTTTTTAGGGGAGGTGGGTGGGGTGGGGGTGGCTTAAATGGGTGATGGGTATTAAGGAGGGCACTCCTAGTGATGAGCACTGGGTGTTGCATATAAGTGAAGAATGACTAAATTTGACACCTGAAACTAACATTACACTGTATGTTAAATGGAATTTAAATTAAAAACTTGCAAAACAAACAAACAAAGAATGAGGAAGGTTTCTACAAAGAGGGAGGAGAGGAGGCATTGCTAGCAGAGGAACCATCACGACCAGAGAGAGCGGCAGACAGACAGAGGGAAGAGTAAATAGTCTTTTGGATTCCAGTGTGGAACATGCCTGCGTGGAGACAGACACAATCTGGGCTCTGTTGTAGAAGGCCTTATACACAGACGTACAAATATACACGCTTACATGGTTGTTGGCAAGGAAGCCAAAAGAGGGTGTTGAACAAAGAGGTGACATGCTCAGAACCAAGCTCTACACACAACAGCAGCACATTTGTGCACAACAGTTCGCACATTTGAGGTGGACCTGGTTGTTCACTGCCGGGCCTGCAGTCCATGTGCCTTCTTAAGCAGGTCCAGGGTGAGGCCCCAGAATTTTCATTTCTTTTTTTTTTTTTTTAAGTTTATGTATTCATTTGGGGTGGGGAGGAGCAGGGAAAAGGAGAGAATCTCAAGAAGGCTTCACACTGTCAGTGCACAGCCCGACACAGGACTCCAACTCACGAAACCTCGAGATCATGACCTGAGACAAAATCAAGTGTCAGCTGCCTAATGAACTGAGCCACCTAGGCGCCCCCAGAATTTTCATTTCTAATGAAAATTAGATTTGGGTGATGCTAATGCTGTTTCTCTGGGAACCACAATTTGAGAACTAGTAACAGAGTAACTAGCAACAAGGAGAGGCCCAGACCAGAAAAGGACAGAAAGTAAAGGGAGTGATCCAGCAGCAAAGACCAGAGGGAATGGGGTCCTGACCAGGCAGCTGATGGTGGGAATGTATGGAAGAGAAACCAGGAGAACAGACCAACTGCTTCAAAGGACAGGAGACCAGAGGATCACATTCGGGGTCATTTCGAATCACAAATCCTCGGTAAATCTCCAGTGCCTGTGCCAGGTACACAAGAAAGCACTTGAAATTCATTGTTTATAGTAGCGATCCTGTCTAGAAATTAAGCTCTGAGTTTTATCTTACTCTTCCTCCCACATCAATAACCTCATTCTAGTGCAATTTAGGTTGCTAAAGTGTGTTTCAGAGAGAACATCCATATCTGCACTTAGCCAGCAAGTGTATCTATCTGTAAATATAAACTTGTATTAAAATGGATTTCCTTATTATTTCATGTTAGAACACTCTTGTAGCTAAATAGTGTTTAAAATAAATATGGAGTACAAGGAAACAACTATCTCTGCGTAGTGGGGCAAAAGAATTATTAACTCGCCATGCCATGTAAATGCCCTATGAAAACACAAGTGAATCCTTTAACCAACCATCATTCACTGAGTACCTACTATGTGACAAGCCCCATGGATGTGTTTGGATACAAAGATAAATAAAACATGGGCTATCCTCATGGTAGCTCAAAATCCAGCACTCTTTCTCCTATGCTCTTAAATCCACCTAAGGATTGTGTTTTGTTTATAATAAAAATTCTAAAAAAAAAAAAAAATTCTAAAGCAGGGACAGAAGATAGTTAGCTTTTCTAAACTGACCACCTTTGTTGTCTAATTATTCAGCCAAAGAGAACCCTTTCGTCCTGGGTTATTTCTCCAAGGTCTGTCACATAGAAAGAGTCTCGGGACCATCTAGCACCTGTTTACCCACCCTGGTCTTTAAGTACAGTGACTGACCATTTTATCACTTGCACCTTTCAATACCCAGAGAGAGTGCCACTTGGGTTTTCTAAATATCATTTCCTTGACGACCTCCCAAAATCACAGGGTCACTTCAGGACCAGAGAGTGGCTGGCACTGTGACGTGCTTCCCACAAGTACTAATAGTTCTGGAGCGGAGCAAGTATTTTCACAGCTGCAGGTCTGAGTGCTGAACTTTCTACTGTCAGTGAGAATCATGTCCCAGGGAAAATATAGAAGGGGAACTGACCGTCAAAGGGATAAGGTGACAGGAATGTTGTTTACTAGAGTCAGAGAGCAACTGAAAATGATTTCTGCAGCTGGAACAAAACAAAGACAAGGGGTGAAGGTCAACTTCCTCTTTTATCTTGGCTAATCAGCACGCCTAAGCGGCCTTTCTCAAATGTTCTGGGTCTGCTGTATAAAAGACCCCACGTGTTGCACTGGCCTATACCTCTTGGGCACTGGAGGGAAACAAAAGGAAAAATGTTCGAGCTCATCAGAATTAATGAAGTTGTCCATGGTGTCTGGCTCTCTCTGTCCCCTCCCCATCGTCTCCCGTCTCCAGCGTTACGGATTTTATTTGTTGAAATGCCCTCCCATCCATCACATCCTCCACCTTGGCCACTGCGAGCACTGGCCTCCACGCTGATGTCATCTCTGTCATAAATGGCTGCAATACCCTTCTACTGCATTCTGCTTAGCCCCCTCCATGCCATTCTTCCCATTAATTCACAATAATTCATTTACAGAATGAATCTTTTAGAAACTACTAAAATCAGAATACCCCTCACACACACATCAAGCCTAACTTAGAAATTTTCTCTGGCTACAAACTGGTGATTGCCAGAGAGGAGGTGGGTGGTGGGATGGGTGAAATCGAAAAAGGGTATTAAAAGTACACTTATTGGGGTACCTGGGTGGCATAGTCGGTTAAGCGTCCAACTCTTGATCTCTGCTCAGGTCACGGTCTTGCTGTTCGGGAGTTCGAGCTCTGCATTGGGCTCTGTGCTGATGGCGCAGAGCCTGCTTGGGATTCTGTCTCCCTCTCTTTCTTCCCCTCCCACACGTGTGTTCTCTCTCTCTCAAAATAAATAAACCTTAAGAAAAAATTTTTTAGAAACTTAAAAACAAAGTATACTTATCATCAAGTGCACTGAGTATTGTAGAGAATTATTGAATCACTATATTGGATACCTGAAAATGATATAACACTGTATGTTAATTATGCTGGAATTTCAAAAAAAATAAATAAAATAAAAATTCATTATTTTTCTGTGGCTCCCCATCACCCCAAAGACTTACTCAATGTGTACTCTATCTCAAGTTTGGGTCGGAGAGCTCTGCGTGTGTGACCTGTACCCCCAGGAAGCTCCATTCACTCTTCTTGTTGTACCCTGTTCCTCCCTCCTCCCTGGCTCTGCTCTCATCACCCAGATTCCCCTGCCTGAAACTCTCCTCCCCCCTGCTCTGTCACATTGTTTCCTACACACCTTTCAGCTCTTAACCCATATTGGCTCCTGAGGGATGCTTGAGGAGGACCCTCCCCACCCTGGTTGGTCCAGATCCCCATGTTCTAAACTCCCTTGGCAAAGTCAGCCAGCTCATGAACCCTTCATGGAACGTATCATAGGACATTCACACAATCTTGTATGATTGTTTCATTTCTGCCTGTCTTCCCACTAGACTGTAAGATCCATGAAGGTAGCAACCTGTCTCTTTTTGCTTATCACTGTGCTCCAGAGCCTAGCACAGTTTCTGGCACATTTTAGGTACTAAATAAATATATTCATTATGAAGGATGGAAGTAGGCAAAGTGATAGTACTAAGATAAGAAAGAGGAGGGCTAGCATTTTAAGTGAATGATAATAATAGGTAACAACATAAACTTCCAATGTTAGGTAAAGTTCTAAGGTATATTTATAATTCACTCCTCATAACAACCCTATGAGGTAGTTGTTTTTATTACCCTCGTTTCATAGATAAGGAAACTGAGGCACATAGAGATCAACTACTCAAAATCACACAGCCAGCAAATGCAGTGAACCGCACAACTGGAAAGATATTATGATCATATGTAACCACAAGGAGTCAGTCTGCTCTGGGCACTTCTTTTGCCCAACCACTTTGAAGGGATTTAGCGACCACTGCTTTTGAGGGTCAAGGATTTATCTTATTTGGAATTGGACGCTGAAAGCAAAAAAAAACCAAAAAACCAAAAAACAAAAAAACCTCTATGCCCTCTTTACAGATGTGTTCACCTTCCCAACAGATGAAGATCAGAAAAAAAAACAAACAAAAAAACTTTTATTTGTATTTCATCTGCCTCTGTGTCACTTTTCTGGATGAAATTTTCCTACGTGAATGTCAGGATGGGCCAATCCTAACGAGCACAGTGGAAAGCGATAGCTCCCTCTGACCTCAGTTCTGACTGTATTGTTTTAAATTGGGCAGCACAGAAATCGAAGAAGCTAAATGTGTAAAAGAAAGGGAAAATGAGAGAGAATTCAGAGTATGGGAAGAAGGGAAGAGCAGTTCCCTAGGAAGAAAGATTGAAATAGAGATATATTTGTTTAGAAAAGAAGATGAAAAGGAATGTGCTGCCTTCCAAATATCTCCAGGAAGCCTCCGGCTGTGCACGCCACCATAGATCAGTTTATTTTGGGCTCAACCTGGAATAGAAAGCCTAATGTTTAGACGAGGCAAAGGCTTCTGGGGAGGAGGGGAAGGGAGGACCGCAGGAAGGCACTGTGTGGAACAAATAACAAATAACTTACTTGCAAAATGAAACTCTAGATGGAGCAGTTCCCTCTATTTAAATTTTCTGTGGAGACTGATAGTGATTTCGCTGAATTAATAACTATTGAAAAGATGCCTGGTAGGAATACCTTAGCTCTGTGACAGGAAGTAGAATTGGATGAGCCAAGACTTACAAAACGGAACCTGACATGGGGGGCAATTCATGGAAAAGGGGGAGGGCAGAAGGTTAGGAGAAGGAGGAGAGAGAGGAAAGAGAAGAGTTACAGTGGGAAGAGCTTTGGAACGGTGTTTGAAAACATGGAGGGTGCTATGGAATATGATACAGGGTGCAAGGCTCTGGGGTCCCCCACTGCTGGGATTTGAGTCCAGCTTCCATTATCTGTTAGTTGCAATCTCCCTAAAACTCACACGTCCCATCTTTAAAACTGGGGTTATAATCGTATATAGCTCATAAGATTTTCTTTAAGGATTAAAGAAACTAATCCTTGTTAACTTCATGGCACATAGTAACTGCTCAATAAATATTAGTGCCACTGCAGCTAGTGAAGACGATTTATCACCTGATAGCATGAACCTACCAGTACTGGCTATGTTGGATAACATTGGCATCCATCAGAAATAACCAGGAATAACACTGTATTAGACTCTCTTCTGAGGGAAGGTCATCACCTAACAGTGAGTTTTATCCCTTCGATGCAGGAACCCAACCCAGGGTGAGATGCCATTTTCCAGAAACCGATTTCATAGATAAGCCTGCAAGGAACGTTTCAACTTCTTTCCATCTTTTTCCTCCTGGCTTACTCTTTTACTTTGTACTCTATTTTCCAGGCCTTGGAAACCTCTGCTCTTCTCCCCATGTAAGGATCCTGTCGAGACAGACTAAGCAGATCTGTTTCCTCTATGCTTTAAACACTGGGGGCCAAGAGGGAAAAATGTTTCCTTTGGGCAGGTGCCAAGTAAGTACAGGGAGTTGGGGGAGAGAGTTTGTAATGACACAGTAAGAAAGAAAATATTTACGTTTCATTTTAATTGAACTTTTCTTAAGCTCACTACATTTTAGTAGGTGAAAAAAATCAACATATGAGAACACTGGGAACAAAAATACACATAGCTCTGGCTTCATGCACAGAAGGAGAAAAGCCAATGGAGAAAGGGAAACCAGTGGAGGCATCTCTGGGAAGGTTTCTCTATCAAAAGCCTGAGCTTAGTAGCTCTGCCTTTATCACTTCATTTCCATGGTTAGTGTAGATCCTGGTTCACTGGCCCATAAAACTGGCAAGATAATGAACAAGTTCATTACTTTAAATATATTTCATCTATTGAGTCCACTGCAGTATGCAGGTTTATAAGAGTGTCACAGCCCAGTCAAACCTGGAAACGTATTGTAAAAGGAGGCGGCTTCCCCGGTTATTGTCACTGTTTCCTAAGCATTTACTATGTGCTAGGTCCTGTGCTAACTACTTTATGCCCATGATCTCATTTAAAACTCCCAGAAGCTGTGTGAAGCAGGTATTATCAAGCCTATTTTACTTATAGTTGACGTCAGACAATTCACTTGGGTCACACAGGTGATTAGTAGTGGGAGATGGGATTTGAACCCAAGTCTGTAGGACACCAAACCCTGGGCTTACAATGCACTGTCAGGTGCTGCCCCACCCATCCAGCCACAGGTCTCTAACAGCACCTGGAAAGACTCATTATCTTAGGGTTTATGAAGACAACAGATAGTAGCTGAAGAGTGAAAACCGTGTGTATGTGTGTGTGTGCAGTATAATTAAATGACACACGGAATCATTCTTCTATTAAATGAATCATAGTGGGCCAAGGATAGAAACCTATAGTTCCTCCCACTAGCTCCAAGTTATGGAAAGCTTCTGTTCCTTATTTTCTCTTTTCCCTGGGTTATCTAGCTGTTCCTAATCCATGTCTGTGTGGACCACCCACCTTCACATCCCAGCTGTGCCTCAGTTTTGTCCGGATAAGCCATGCTAAACTCAGAGAGTCATCAGCATGAAGACAATGAATGCATTTAAAACATTGGAAAGAGTACCTGACATGTTCTTGGTATTTTGAAAATGTTACCTGTTAGCATTGTGCCACTTCCTCAAATGGGGATCAGAGTCCCATTTGAAGAATTCAACTTTAGTCCATGGGGACTTCCTCGAAAATACAGACGTTATCCAGGTATTGCCAAGGAGGTTTCACTCCTCTCCAAAGCATCTGTAAAATGCTCTTACCTGAGTTGTTAACTGCCCAGAAAAGGCTCTCTCTGTGTCCATACCCACTCTGAGGAGGGTGAGGGTATGTGTTCTATGCCCCTTGCCACACTGAAATGTGGGGAAATGTTTTCGGATGTTCTGATGGTAATAAGAATCACTTCATGTTTGTGGTCAAAGCTACAAATGGATCTGTTTTTGTTTTGTCTTTGTTTTTTTGTGGGGTTTTTTGTTTTTGTGTGTGTGTGTGTTTTTTTTTTTTTTTTGACAATGGCCATGAAATCTTCATGTTTAAAATCCCCTGGAATGTAGCAACTCAGGAATGCTTCTGTTTAATGTGAAACTTTTAATCAGGACTTGGAAACATAAATAAAGATACCAATCCCAAATTGACTTGCCTGATCCATACATGCTGAAAGAGGGTTTTCTACCTATTATGCAGCAACCTGACTCACAGAGTTGGTTTCCAAATCCCACACCTATTTAAAGTGTCTATTTAAAGTTTCAGACTCTTCACATTGAATTATCCAGTACAGTGTTCCCATTCCACAGATGAGGAAGCTGAGGCTCATTCAAATGGGTTAAGTCAGTGCCCCTGATGATACTTTTCCTCCAATATTTTGTCTTATCAAACTTATCTTCCCTGAATTATAAAGATTTCCCACCCCCTTCTACTAGAGCTATTACTAAATTTTCTAGCTAAAATTCCTCAGTTTATCACTTGTCTGGATAACACATGGAAGGTGGGAAGGGCCTTCCATTGTGCTATTTTTGAATCTTTTCTTTTCTCACCTAATTTTAACTCCATTGTTCTCCAAGGGGCATTCTGTTTTTATAGGTCAAAAATATCAAATATTGGCAACCTTATATGTTTCAACCTGCTACCTAAAAGTCAAGTACAACCTCTATGTTTAAGTTTACGTAGTCATCGATACTGCAAATTTTGTTTCTTGCTTCTTTATTTTCTTGGCATACAGCATACTTTAAAGTACATCTTACAAAGTCAAAAGATTTACTGTGTAAATAGCAGTAAAACATACACAGATACAAGCTAATGGTACATTAATAGACTCCTGAATTTCAGTCTCTCACAACACATCAAGGGTACCTATTTTGGAGTCCCCAAGGCTGGCCTGATCTTGTCTGACATAAACACAGTAAGGCACCAGGGGAAGAAATCAATCTACTAAAGAAGTCCAAACCTGTGGCGTGACTAACAGAGAACAGCAAATTAAATGTGCAGCAACATGAGGTTGAGCGGTGTGCCTGGCAATGACACTGACAGCAACCCAGGCCTGGGCAGAGGTCAGAGGTTAGAGGTCATTGTGGACCCTGCCGTATATTCCCTCTCTCCTAGTTTGGACCAGCTGGTCCTTCATATGTAA
This sequence comes from Panthera tigris, assembly GCF_018350195.1. Classification (NCBI taxonomy): domain Eukaryota; kingdom Metazoa; phylum Chordata; class Mammalia; order Carnivora; family Felidae; genus Panthera; species Panthera tigris. Next base: position 22,778,149 of record NC_056672.1, on the reverse strand, counting down.
ACACTGAACAGAGAGCTCCAAGTTTCTGATGTCAGTGTGTTGGTGACTGTGCGACAGAAGGTGTGGGAAGTGTCAGGGAAAGCAACTGCTGAGTCCACGTTTGTACCCTCCGAGGGAAGCTCAAGAGTGACTCGGACCATTTATCAGTCACTCGCCTGAGCAGAAAGTGACAAGCAAGTCGCAGGTGCCATCAACATTTCTTGTGCTGATGCAGCCATAAGACAATCTACGGGGAGGACTCCCCCAGAGCAGAAGTATATGAGTGAAGTGATTAAAAGCTGTTTCAAATCCAGCCTTTAAAAGTGTGAACAAAGCAGTAACTCAGGAGCAGTTTCCCCAGGAACCCGCAGCCAGTTGTTTTAATTCAGTGCAGGCGCCTGTAGGGGCCACGTCTGTCGGTGGGACACAGATGGCAGAGCCACCCAGCCAGGGCTCAGGCCCCGCACAGAGAGAGCCTCATTGTGCCCCTCCCTGCTTGTGTCACTTTGGGCAAATGACCCCACTGACACTCAAGTTTCCTTACCTGCAAAATGGTAGACACCTAAGCCACAGTGTTGTTGTCAGAAGTAGTGTTACCTAGTCATTAGCGTTCTCAAAAGCTTAAAAAACAGTGCCAGGCATGTAGCAGGAGCTCAGTTAACAAGAAGAAAGAAGAACAAACACTTTAGTGGTTGCTCTGTGCGGTACTGTTTAGAGAACTTTAAGTGTACCGTTCATTGAATCGTCCCCCAGCACCACTTACACAGGCACTAATATGATCTGCATTTTATAAGTGAGGAAACAGCCATGGCAGCAAGTTCCCACATCCAGCAAGGGAAGGAGTCGGGCCTCCAACCCAGGTGGTCATCTGACCCCAAAGCCCATGCTCCTCGCCAATAAATGGTGACCACTGTTTGTCCTGAGAATGACTCATAGAAGACAAGACCATAGCAAAAAGCTGGCTGACGCCTTCCTTTCTCCTCCCTCTGTCTCCCTCCACACCAAGGAACCTCCTCTCCCTGCACTCAGAGGGAAACTAGGAGCTTTCCCTAGGAGCTCCTAAGCCCTGCAGGGGTGGCTGAGTCCAAGCTAAACGGTTCTGGGCTGAGGGGAGATCATTCCAGAGTCTGTTCAAGCTTCGCTCTGGGCGCTGAGCCTAACCTTTATTTTGTAACTGATTTACTCTACCCAGAAGTCAGCTTCGGCTACCTTCTGTGAGAACTCGGTAGACTTGGGAAATACTCGGCTGGCCAACCAGAAAATTAAATAAGAAAGTCATCAGGCCCTGAAGCCTAATTCTCAAATGCCAAACAATTCAGAACAATGAGTCATTCTTTCAAATAGAAACAGTTGTGCACTAAGTTCTTGCAGCATAAAATAGTGTAATGGTTCAAACAGCATGAAAGCCTGAGTTCCAGTGTCAGCTCTAGCTGTGTGACCCCGAGAAAGTTTCTTAACCTCTCTGTGCTATAGCTGCCTCATTTATCACATTGGAATAATAAGAGGCTCTAGCTGAGAAGCTGCTGTGAGGTTTAATAAATTACTTTATGTAAGACTTTAGAACATGCCTGGCACCTCACCAAAGCTACATACATATTAGCTTTTCTTATTATTATTGTGTTTCAGTATATGTATACAGGCTTTGTAGCAGTCTTTAAAGAATAGCTTTGCTGATGTTTTATTCCTTTCGAAAATGGTTTCTCTGTTTTTACCATCTCACTACCAGCCACCACCCCTCCCCTAATAATCCCCCTCCCCACCATCTCATCTTTTCCTTAAAAGCAAAGGAAATTACATCTAAAAGCCTCACGGAATTACAACACTCAACATGCTCATAAAAGTCAGGAAATGCAGAAGTTAGAATTCTCTGAAGACATTAACTCAGAATCGGGCTCTGAGATAGATTTCAGAGGGCTCAGAGGAGCCACCTAAAGTTTCTGGGGGGAGCCCCTCACTGGCCCCACCTCTGCAGCTGCTCTGTCTTCTAGAACACCTCATGTGGACAGCCATTGGGCCTCTGGATTTGCCGTCTCTACCCTTGCTCAGAACTCAGACTCGGAACCACCGCAAAGAGCAGGGGCTCTCAGACTAGAGGGAGCATCAGCGTGCCCTGTGGGGGGTATGAAAATACACCATGCTGGGCCCGGCTGACAGTTTCTACTCCGTAGGTCTGGGGTGGCGCGTCATCATTTGTATTTCTCACAAGTGCCCCAGGGAGGCTGATGCCTCTGGAGCACACTTTGAGAACCACTGCCATGGGCATTTCCCTGCACCCCGAATACGCTCCCCTCAAACCCCACAGACCCCTACCAGCTGCACCACAAACGGAATGAAATATTCTGTTCATGTATGTCTATTACTCCTCAATGTTTTGAGAAATGGAAAACAAATTCTGTTTAAAGCCCAACACAGCCTCAACAAAATAAGGCTCACCTCATTTCAGCTGCTTGCCTCATTCCACCCACCTTTATCCTTCCAGCCAGTTTCTGCCTCTATCTTTGCACAGATGGTCAGGATTGTGTGTGTGTTTATACATCTCCAGCCCTGCTTGTTTACATGTACACATTTGTGTTTCTCCTTCTCCCCCATTAAACTATAAAGTCCTTGAATGTCTTTCTCTCTAAGGCTCCATAGCTCCTGATGCTGAACACACAGTGGGTGTTTAATACATGCAGTTGACTGATAAATGTTGACTTTTTTATTGTACCTGGTAAGCAAAGTGAAGAAACAAATATTGCCATGAGAACTTTAAACTTTGCATCAGAGACCGAAGCGTGTTTATTTTTGCAGCATTAATGTAGCCAAAAGATGACTTTCCACCCACATGTAAATATGCGGTATGTTGCCAATGAGCATTTTAAATGCTTTGATGCCATTCTCAGAAATGCCATCTGCGCATCTTCTTCTCACATAGTTATCAGAATGAGTAATTTAACATAGGGGAGTCTGTTGCATCCTTACAGGGAGTTACGAGAGAGATACAAGTTCTAGAAATATTAGTGTAATTGTCATCAACTTTTATTTTATGGGATGTGCATGTATGCGCACCAAGCACATCCCAGCTCATCTCCTCAGGATTGATAAAGGGACGGTACTAGCCCTGAGTATTTTCTGAGAGTTAATAAATTAACCCAGAAGTAATTATTGCTACTATGTACTGATTTACAAATCACATAAGCTTAAATTGTCAATGGATGAGATCATTATTATTTCAGCTATTGAGCAGCTAGGAATTACACTGCACCAAGTTAAGGACAAAGTATATTATCAGTCTTTCCCAAGCAAGCAAAGGCTAGGAGAGAGCCAATCAGAAAGCAGAACTTCTGTCTCTGTGTCTTCTGAGGTCCGGAATATACATTAACTGTAACAACACTGGAGGTCAAATATTTACCCAATTCCGTTGAAAGAAGTCAGTGTTATACCTACTCCCTGTTGATGTGACGATGTGTGGCCTTTTAAGATTTTTTTCTTTTAAAAGATTCGATGCCACATCTAACCTTCTTCTGATCCTATTAAGGAGAATGCTGCTGGTGCATTCTGAACACTTGGTTTCTTTCAGCCTATATCTTTCTAAAGTTCAACCAGGGACCAATAATGAGCTGTAACTGAGAATAAGTGTAGGTTGTTTCTGAATTTTTTAAAAAGTGATTTCATGCTATTGTTACTTTCATAATAAAACGTAGAGATATCTGGGTTGATTTCTTTCCCTGGTCTGATTCCCAGTGTTACTTTTATTCACCCAAGTCGGGTCTTGTTTTATAAAAGAAGCTGTGTGCATGCACTTGACCTAGCCTTTCCTTCACATACTGCATAATTACAGACAGCACACTTCTTCCCCCTTGCAATTAATTAATCTTTATTCCCCAAAGAAATTAGGACAGTGGAGGATAAAGGGTATTCTTCTGTCTTTAAAGGTTAAAATCACATTTTGCCATATCACATATAGGTTTCAAGCCAGCCAGACTTTTTTTTTAAATTTATTTTATTTTTTTAATTGAGATATAATTAACACATAAATTCATGCATGTTTATGATGCACGTGTTGACTTGATACATTTATATATTGCAATATGATTACCACTGTAGCATTAGCTAACACCTCTATCCCACCACTTATTTCTTTTTTTGTACCAGCAACAATTAAGATCTAGTCTCTCAGCAACCTTAAAGTTTAAAATGCAGTCTTGTTGAGTATAATCATTATGCTATGCGTTAGACCTCCATATCCTATTTCTCTACTACTTGCAAGTTTGTACCCTTAGACATCTCCCCAATTCCCCTACCCCCCACGTCCCTGATAACCACCATTCTACTCTGTTTTACAAGCTCAGCTTTTTTAGATTCCACATATAAGTGGGATATATACTTAGCATTTGTCTATGTTCAAGCCAGACTCCTGGCTCACTGAAATGGCTTTATAACCAACAAGGCAGGTGTTGCATATTAAAATATGCCAAGAACAGCTATGGTCAAGAAAATTGGAAATAATCCTGATCCTCCTCTGCTATTTCAGGAGCCAAGTTAAAACTGACTTCAAAGGAAACCGATATTCGGATCAATTCCAAGAAGATGAGAATTTAATCCAGTTCAACCACTACTGGAAACTGTGGATAATATGAAAGTAATACTCAACACAAACCCAGTCTTCAAGAAAGTTAGTGAACATGAAAGGGATGATAAGAGGTCAAAAGCATTTGTGGCAAAGTTCTTTTATTCTTCCAGGATTTTGTTGTGGTTTACTTCCTAAATTGTGTTGTTTTCAGTTAAGAGGAGCCTCTAAAACTTTGAAATTAATAAAAGGTTATAATCAGTAGTGTAATTAACTGTGTGTTCTCATTACTAAATACAGAGTTTTTAAATCTAATTAATATTGTTTTAGTGAAGAAATTCTCCCTGAGAAAAAAATTTTAATCTTTTTGTGTGTTTATGAAGTTTAACTTTGTGGGGCAACAAAGAAAGATAGCTAGATCTTTAATGCAAAAGACTGAAACTCAGCCCATTTTCTGTATTTCACTTATGGGAGAATGCTGGCAACTGAGTGTTTCTGCAGTTAGGCATCAGGTTCTTTGCCACAATGTAAGTCATAGAGGGTTTGAGTTCTTCACATATAAATTAATTGGAGTTGTTTTAGGCTGAATCTACCACAATCTCTCTTTGCATGCCTCACATTTGTACCTGTAAGTTGGTTTTTTTTTTTAAATCAGTTTTTGCCTGCTGCAAAATTAATTCCATCCCCATAAAAGTCTTCTCAAGTACCCAAATGTATAATCTTATCCATCAGCAAACTTTCAGAATCTCTGCAGCTATAATAGTTGCATGTATTTCTAAAGACATGTTCCTGTGAAGTATAATGCTTTCACAAAAACATGCCTAGGAGACTTCAAATCCTGCCATGGTGTTCTCCACTGCTCTGAGGGTACCATTCAGGGTGACACACATTACTTGGCATTGTGGTGGCATGAACAGGCACCCAAGCGTTGGAATCAGACTTGAGTTCAAGTTCCAGCTCCATTCCTCAGCATCCGTGTGGTCTGTGAGATTTTGTAACCCTTCCAAACCTCAGTTTCCTCATCTGATAGCCACCTGATGGGCTTACTGTGAGCATTTGAAAAGCTGATGCAGGTAAACCACTTTGAAGAGTGTCAACACGTGGTACGCTCTCAAAAAATGGCACCTGCTGTTGTTTTGATTGCTTGGTTGGTGTTCAGTAACCCCTTTCACAACAGTTTTAAAATATGTGACCATCCCCCCACCCGCCCCCCAGAAATGGTTCATCCACATTACTCTGCTACAACACACTGCCTCGCACTTGTTCACCTACCAACTGACCTTCATTCATCCAGTGTACTTATGGCAATATTCAGTCCATAAGCTTTTATTAAGTGCTTACTTTGCACCTGGGAAAGAAGGTAACTCTTCCCAGTAATATCATCCCTGCTTTTCAAGAGCTCACAATTTCATTGAAAAAGATAGATTAAAAAAAAAAAATACAACTCAGTTTTCACTGAAAGAACCAGGGAAATGTCAGACAAAGGAATCTTTTTAAAAGAGGACATCTTGAAGGATGAATAGGATTCCTGGAGGCCAGGGGAGAATGAGGTTCTGAGCAAAAGCATTGGGTAAAGCAAGCTATTAACCAGAAGTTGATTAAGGGTGACAAAATTAGAACAAGAGAAAGAAAATTAAGTGTGGAGAGGACTCTTGCACCTGAGGATTGAGGGGGACACTGAGCGCTCTCTAGCTGACCGCAAAAGTAGCTATTGGAGACCAGACTGTGTCTGTTACCCAGACTTTACATGTCTCTGCTTGAAAAGCAATAAGCTTTGCCTCTATGAACTCCATTTTCTTTAAATTTTGTTAAAATTTTTTAAAATTTAATATTTATTTTTAGAGAGAGAGAGAGAGCGTGCGCACGCACAAGCAGGGGAGGGGCAGAAAGAGAGAGAGACACAGAATCTGAAGCAGGCTCCAGGCTCTGAGCTGTCAGCACAGAACCCGATGTGGGGCTCAAACTCACTAGCCGTGAGATCATGACCCAAGCCCAAGTCAGACACTCAACGGACTCAGCCACCCAGGCGCCCCTATGAACTCCATTTTCTATACTCCACCTATATTTGCCTGAGATACTGCTTATTTTCTTCTAAATTTATATTTTTTATCTACTAAATTGTTTACTTATAAATACAAATGATAAAATCCAGGTGACTTTAGCAAAGAAAAAGAAAACAAAAAACATGCCTCTCTAACCTTCTAACCTTTTATATTTTAATTTTGTTGTTGTTGTTGTTGTTGACAGAGAGAGACAGAGTGTGAGTGGAGGAAGGCAGAAAGAGAGGGAGACACAGAATCCGAAGCAGGCTCCAGGCTCTGAGCTGTCAGCACAGAGCCCGATGCGGGGCTGGAACCCTGAGATCGTGGCCTGAGGTGAAGCCATGAGATGGTGACCTGAGGTGAAGTCAGACGCTCAACCGACTGAGCTACCCGGGCGCCCCTAATGTCAACCTTTTTGACATATCTGCCTTAAGTCTATAGTCTGTCCTTGGAATGGTCCAGAAGAGAATGTCGGTCCTCTGATAAGACCCACCAAGTCCTCTACACTCGTTATGCACCAATTCCTTTCCCTTACCTCATGTAATCCTCCCACAGCCTTATGAAGAGTGGTATCACCCTTATCCACTCTGCATATAAGCAGAGATGAAACTCGAGAAATAACTTGCCAAGACAACACACCCAGTCGTGACAAGGCATAGACCTGACCGCAGGTCATCTGACTTCACAGCTGACACACCATAATGCCTGGAGCAGTGGTTCTCTGTACCAGGCCTTGAACTGGGGCCAGACAGTAAGGACAAGTTCATGGTCTGCTGTGAAATGAAAAAACAAAACCCCAAAAGCCCACTCTAATGACATCTTACACAGAGACATGTTTATTAAAGAATGATTCTTTATGAAATTATGTCTTACTTTATATATATATATATATATATATATATATATATATATATATATGTTTATTTATTTTTGAGAGAGAGAGACAGAGAGAGCGTGACCAGCGGAGGGGCAGAGAGAGAGGGAAACACAGAAACCCAAGCAGGCTCCAGGTTCCGAGCCATCAGCACAGAGCCCGATGCGGTGCTCGAACCCACAAACTGTGAGATCATGACCTGAGCCAAAGTCGGATGTTTAACCAACTGAGCCACCCAGGTGCCCCTTACTTTTTTTTTTTTTTTTTTTTTTTATCACACTGTCCTTTATTTTATGGGATGATGAAATTGAAGACGGTAGTTGCTTTCTTCATGATGCCCTACTTATGAAACAAAAAACCCAAAAACTGGCATCTGCTGTCAGTTTTTAATTTTAAAAATTTGTTTTCATTCCCAGAAACCCAAAATCTAAAATTTACTACTGGGTGAGAAAATATCTTCCTCCATGTAAGGCACATGTTTATCTTCTGTTTTCCACATGACTAGCCATTGTCATCTTGAACTTGCAATTTCTCATTGCCTGATTTTTAAGTGCTGCCACGTCCCTTCCCCAAACTTGGAACCATTTCTTAAATGCACTTATATTTACAGGAGGAGAGTAAGTGAATAGATAATATAATAGCTTTCTTCCACTGTGGTTTCCACAAGAGTGAAAAATCCAGGCTTTTCTTATCATAACCAGCTGGAAACATTCCACATTGGAGATGTCAAGTCATAACAATGTGGGGGGGGGGGGAAGCCCACTTCACTCTCAGAACCACACAGTTCTGCTACAGAAAAGACATTCTTAAAAGCTGTTTGCAATATCCTACATTAATTTCCTCTGGTAAGGCATCTCATACAAAGGGGTCTTATAAATGGATTAAATGTGGTTGGGCACAAAAGTACAGTAAGCCCTCTGTCAGATGCTCTTGAGGGTGGATGCCACAAACAGGGGCTTCCTTCATATGGGTTCCTTGCAAATAGCTGACTTGAAGTTTTGTGACCAGTAATAACCTCCGTAAAAATAAACCACTTATACCATCTCTTAACAGTACTCTATAAATTATACCAGGAATGTGTGGCTTTTCTACCCTGGCAAATGTCTTCCAAATTGACAAAAGGATAAACAGAGGGAGGAGGCAGGGGCTGGGTAACACCGGTTCTTTGAATGCCATCGCTGCACGCCAGCATTGTTTGGCCTCTGCCTACGCTCAGCGTCTTCCTCAGCAGGAATACGTTTCAGATGGGGAAGAGCAGGACGCACCTCAGTGTTTCCGAGACCAAATGAATGGAAGTTGGACAGGGTTAGGTTAGGACAAGCTGAGGGGTTAGAATGAGCCCTCAGAGCTGGGGTGGCCAAAGAGGGCGCTGGTTGTAGCCCAGCTTTGATATCTGAGCCAGTTGACACACCAATGCAAGAGTGGAAGAGGGATCAAGATATTATTATTATTATTTTTTAATGTTTATTTTTGAGGGAGAGAGAGAGAGACAGAGACAGAACATGAGTGGGGGAGGGCCAGAAAGAGAGAGGGAGGCACAGAATCCGAAGCAGGCTCCAGGCTCTGAGCTGTCAGCACAAAGCCCGATGTGGGGCTCGAACCCAGGAACCACGAGATCATGACCTGAGCCTAAGTCGGACGCTTAACTGACTGAGCACCCAGGCGCCCCTATTTTTTTATTTTAGAGAGAAAGAGAGAGAGAGAGAGAGAGAGAGAGCAGGGGAGGGGGCAGAGAGAGAGAGAGAGAGAGAGAGAATCTTAAGCAGGCTCCATACTCAGTGAGGAGCCTAAACTGTGGCTCAATCCCACGATCCTGGGATCATGACCTGAGCTGAAATCAAGAGTCAAACGCTCAACCAACTGAGCCACCCCAATGCCCCAAGATACTGTTTTTAATATCTGACATGTATGCATTAGAAACTACTTGGACCAGAGACCAGTGTGGTTTTTCTATCTTCTCTCAAAATGTAGATTCAGGTAAATCCACAAGGGGACTGTGAGATCTGCTGAACAAGAGTTATCTAATCGAACTTACGTCCATTGGGACGTGGCACAACTTGCAGAATTCAAGAGAACTGGCCACATGTGAGCCATTTCCTCAACTAACTCATCCCACTCACTGAGCAATGTAGGGCTCTCATCCTCTCACATTTCTCTTTCCAGGAGCGAGAGGAGACTGCCATCTCTCCCCAAAGCCACCTCAGAAGGAAAATTGTTTGGGAGGGTGAGGCAGGCATGTGGCGAAAGGAACAAGAGAGAAAGTGCAATGAATAGCGTCCAGAGGATCTCCCCAACAAGATCACAGTTTCTGTAAAGTGACAACTTCAAAATCCCTCCAAACCCACAAAAGCTGGCTGAGGCCACCTCTCAGATGGTAAGAGAAACAATTTTGTCCGACACTTATTCTGAAGTGCTGTGCCTTGAATCGCAGAATTATATAGTTTTTCTTGGCTTTTCTTTAGTTAAGTAACACAAGCAGTCGCCAAGCTAATATATAAAACTTAATTGAGCCGTTCTCTTAAACAGTTTTTTTTTTTTTACTCTTTAAAATGAAGCCAAACATGACAACAACAGTGGTATGAAACACTCCTCAGAAAGAAAGTCCTGTGTTCAGGAAATGAGAAAATTAAAAGGAAAAGAAAAATACTTGCACTTACACCAAATAAACCGTATTATATTGGGTGTCATCCAAGCCAAGATTTTTCTCAAGCAAAGTGCAGACAAGCTCATTTGAAATTAAAGTCTCCATTCTTCACCCAGTCAGTAATCTCTTTGGTCAGTCTCCATTATGTCCTGAAGTACCAGGAGAAGGCTGTCCCACCACCGGTTCCAGCTCGCTGCATTCTCTGCGACTCAAGTTTTCAGAGGAGTGTGTTACACTCCTGCGTGTGCGTGCGCGTGCGTGCGGGTGTGTGTGCGTGGCAGGAGCCAGCAGTAGCATTCAGGAGCACCGAGGGAGAATTTCAGATCCTGCTCCCGAAGGTTAGAATGAGAAACATGTCATCACGCTGTGGACACGCTTCCGGTCCTGGGAGCAGGTGGGCTGCTGGCCTGCCTTCACCACCCCCTCTCCTCTCTCAGGCACCGCCAGCCCTCCTGCGCGCCAGGAAGGGGAAAGAAACCAGAAGTGCACTGCACAGGGCAAGAGGAGGACACTGTGCACACAAGAAGGAAGACCGAATTCCAGCTAGCTACTCTCAAATCCCACATGATTTGTTGTTCTTCCTTTCAGAAGATGATTCAAGGCAAATTTGGGAGCTGATGGTTAGAACACAAGAATGTCAGGATGTTGAGACAAAGGTCGTTGGGAGAAAAGAACACATGAATAGATGTGATGCGGAGTCACTTGGATACTTGTCTTGGCTGAATCTAAACTCGGACTCTTCAGTGTTGCCCTGGTCTTCAAAGGGTGGCCTCTGGCTGACATTTGCACACTTCTGGGCTTTCTCTATCATATTGCAGATATTTATTTGGGTAGTTCGGCCTCAATCTTCTTCAAATTGTTTTTTTAAAAATCTCTTATTTCATCAAGTTTGAAAACCACAACTGCAGGAAAACTTAGTCCAAAAGCCTATGTGAGTTTCCCTCCAACTTACCATGTCTCCCCCTTCTTCCTTTTATTCCAGGTTCCCCTAACCCTCACCTTCTTTATTCTTTTCCTATAACTTATTCAACATATGTTCCTTGGGACTTGCAGTGAATTCATCCCTTTTAAACCTAGAAATTGACCACTCTTGAAAATCTCTCAAAGCAACATTCCTCTGATTCCAACAATCATACAATAAACTCCTCTTATGAGTACAGCACCCTATTATGTGCTTTGGAGACCCGAAAAGCATGACGGTCCTATGTATTTAGTTTATCTATTTCTGCATAGCAAATCAGTCTAATACTTAACAGCTTAAACAATAAACATTTATCATCTTATACTTTCTGTGGCTCGGAAACGGAGAAGCAGCTTAACTTGGTGGGCCTAGCTCAAGGTCACTCACGAGGCTGCCCATCAAAGTGTAGGCAGGGGCTGCAGTCGCTTCAAGGTTCAAAGATGCTCAGGGGAGGGTCCACTTGCATGCTCACTAATAGGTGCCTTTCCGCAAGGCTACTTCCAACCTTCTCCATGTGGCCTTTCCCCCTCTAGGGCCTCCCTAGCAGGATAGCCTGGGCTTGTTTACATGGTGGCTGGTCTGGTGGGGGGAGGGGAAAGTAGGGAGAAAGATGAGAGAGAGAGACAGAGAGAAGGAGGAAGAAAAGCAAGAGGACGAGAAAGGGAGGGAGGAAGGACAAGTAAGAGAACATGACCAAGATGGATGTCAGTCTTTTTATAACCTTATCTTGGCATTGGCACCCCATCATTTCCGCCACAGAAATAAGTCAACCCAGAGATAAGTCAACACTCAAAAGGAGGGGAATATACAAGTCACGACTACCAACAGATGGGGATCATTAGGGGTCATTTTAGAGGCTGCCTCCCACACCCTGTTAGACTCCATATCTTGGGCAAAGATTAGCACATACAGACACGGCATTGCAGGAAGTTCTAATAAGTTCTTCAACGACGGTAGAAGGGAAATGCTGTGAGATGGTAGGAAAAGGAGAACTTAATTTCATTCAGGAGATGCTGGAAAATTTGAACTAAGTCTCAAATAGACCTCAAGAAAGGCATCCCAGGCAGCCAGGACAGCTTGAGCAAGTGGTCTGGGATTTGAACAAGCACCAAAATCACCTGGAGGGCAGTTTAAATGCAGATGGTGGGGGGCCACTTCCAGAATTTCTATTCAGTAAGTGGTTCAGGCTGATTCATTTTCACATCAGGGCCTGCTGATACCCTTGGTCCAGGGACCACAATTTGAGAAATGCTGAGCAAAGGCTCAGAAGCAGAGCATATTTGGAAAAGTGACAAATAGATCTTTTTATTTGTCAATTTGGACTGATTCAATTAGTTTCAAGATCCTCTTAGAATCAGTGGAAATGAAAGGCATTAGTCGGTATTTAATGAATGCCAACACTATCCACTTTTAATGCTGGGAGGGATTCAGAGAATCTAAAGCCATCGTTTTACAAATGAGGAAAGTGAGGGTAGGGGCTGAGATAGAGTTTTCTTTAAAATCTGATGGATTTTTTGTGGCTCCCTCACTCAAGGGCTCCTGAAAGTAATATACTAGAGTCCTTTCCTTTCAAGTCTGAGTGCTTTCTATTTGAAATGAGCTAATAAGGAGTTTGTGATCGACTCTCCCAATAGAATACTCACCCTCTATAAAATGCACATGCCCATGCTTTGGTATGGAAGGGAGGTTGAAAGACCTCTCAGAACGCCTCTGGGTCCATTACACAAGTTTCCTTGTGCAGAAGGATATTATGTAGTTCCTGCCTGGCTTCCACGTCATGAGAAGCCTTCCCCGCACCTCTGCCATCCGTCCGTTAGCCTCCCTTGTCCTTTTTCTTTCACGAAGCCTCAAGTGTATGAAGTTGGATGCCTAAACTTCTACACAACGCTTGGATCTAGGATGCTGTTTCTTTTCAAAGTCTAAATAATTAGTAAACTCCAAGTGTAAACCGGGAAGCATCCATCTTGACTCCTGAAACCTGCTTTCTTTGGCAACAGGGTAGTGAGACCCTGTAGTTTATTCCTTGCAATGTGTGCACAAAATTAGGTTGGTGCCTTAGTTCTGTTTTCTGAGCTTTTGTCACCTTTTATTTGGCTGTACTTAGGGAAACAGGATGAAAACATTTAAAAGGAGCCCAGGGGAATGTCACTTGCACATGCAAATACAAGCATCTGTGTCATTACTCTCCGCTCCCTGACTTCCTGTCACTCTTCCTCCAATTTATCCCTCCATCCCACTCTGACACAGATTCTTGCTCCACAGGCAGAACCAAAAAGTCAAAAGGCAACTGAACTGTAACCCCCTTTTTCCACTTGTGGTTTCTGCGTCGATTTGCAGAAGCACAGGTGTCTCTTCAATTGTGACATTCTGAGAAGTCCTCGAGCTCACCGCCCACACTTCCTCCCAAGGGCAGGACCTGTCCCGAGCTTCAACCTTGAATAAGAAGGTAAAGTGCAGACGGACTGAGGTTACCCAAAACCTCACTGCAGCTTCTCTCACGCTCAAACCTGGTTTCAGAGCGTGCATTTGCTGACTGGTATGAAAGGATGCCATGCAGCTAATGTCTACTTGACAAGCTGAGAGGTGAGAATGGCAAACTGTAAATCCATTTTATTCATTGCCTTTACCAATTCAACCACAAATTGTTTCCTCTTCTCCCACTGAGCACCATTTAATGAGCTGTATCAGGCATACAATGGAAGCAGTGAATCACAGATGGGAAGAGAACACATCTTGTGAGCAAGCACACGGGTCAGACCATGCCTTCCCCACTTCCCAGCAGTTTTGGGTTTGGCCAAGTTACTTAACATCTCCAGGCCTCAGGTTCCTCACGTGGGCCTTGGCTTCCTCACCTAAAATGGAGGTGGTAAAGTGGGGGCGTTGTGAAGATCGCAGACTCCGTGTGAATACGGCAGGCGTTCAACAACTGGTAGTCGTGACAGACCAGGCAATAAATTAAACACGTGATTTCTCTCCCAAAGAAGCCAGCAATCTTTGTATACGTTGTTACCAGCTTCATTTTATTCTTCACGGGTTCAGAACCACTCTTGTGTATCCTGCTCTTAATTCCAGCTCAACTAGAGAAATCTAAATGTACCTGAACATTAGGACTGGGTCAACCTCTGACTGAAAGCCTCTGCATTGCACTGAAATGCCCAGCGTGCCTTTTTCCAACCAAGATCACATTAAGCACAATGTTATTTTTTAAGCCGTTAGTAGGGAGCTGTCAGAAAGGAATCATTCCCTGTATCTTCTGGGGGCTGACAGAAAAAAAAAAAAAATTAAAAAAATGTTGGAGACTGAAGCATCAGCCACTGACATATATTCATCTGAAACAAAGATGACTTTTTAAAAAAGGAATCTGTGGTACACATAGACATGGAAAGAAAGACACTTTGGCTGCAAAATCCCCCCATCTTCTCTGGGGAGGCTCATGCCTCCGCCTGCTGTTCATCAGCCTTGATTTTGATGGGGCGATTTTTAGTCAGCTGCCTCGATCATTTTGGCACAGACAAAAATCCTTTAAAAAATGTTACACTTCATCAAAGTGTCTCATGAGACTTCACGGTCATTATCTCAATGGCCGCTCTGATGTGCTACAATTGGCGGAGACACAAACGGTAGGGGGTGTATGAGAAGAAAGCCAGCGTTTCTTGTGGAAAGCTGGCAAGCCTCGCCAAGCTTCTGTCAACAACTCCGCGGTCTGATCCGATGCACTGAGCGTGCTGATGATGCTCTTGTTTCTGGAGGAAGTAAACAAGAAAATGAATTCCACCGTGCAACACAGCCTCTTTGTATCTTCAAAATGGTGTGACTGGACTCGAGCCAGCCGCGTTGAAAGTTTGGCCATTTATGTCATCAGGGACCCAGTACTGATGGAGGCTTTGATTGCGACTTGGACCCAGCTAGAAGACCCTTCGGGGCAGCCACGCAGCAAATAAAGGCATTGATTGGTTGTTGGGTCAATTTAGCCATAAGGGTACAGAGCATGGCTCTTTTGAAAAGCCTAATGGATTAGCTACACAACCAGTCCCACTGTAGGCCTTATTTTTCAAGTAACTTCATGACGGTTTTCCAGCTTGGCAGGGAGCTAACTCTTCCTCCAGAGCAAGCTTCAGAGCAGTTCTTGTTATCAATAGTGGTGCTCAAAGGATTAGACACAGCGGGCTTTACAATTTAATGAAAACAGCTGTTGAAACAACAATTAAGGCAAACAATAGTTTGCATGGAAAACTATTAATTATGTAAAGTTATGCAGAAAGTGGAATACCCTTTTATTCAGGGCCTTCTAAAGCGACTGAGCCGCATTCCGTCCAGGGCTCTCAAGTGTCAGGAAGTGGGGTGCTTGTAGGAAGCGGCTCCATCGCGTGTGCGTTGAATGTGAGCAGAGCTCCAGGCTACCAGCTGGGTGCAAAGCGAGTCATGGGCAAAATATTCAGGAAAAGAAGATCAAGTTAAACTTACATTACCTTGGGCGCCTCAGATTTTTCATACTAAGTCAGAGCTGTGTTTTCACAAGTCTCTGAAATCCAGTTTATGCCTTGTGGTTGGGATCTCTGTTTTTGCTTTAAAACAAAACAAAACATTGCTATAATACGCCCTTTCTGTCCCTGAGAAGTTATGAACGACAACACGATTCTCTAAGTCACTAGTAAGGAACAGTCAGAAAGGAATCCTTCTGGGGAACTGCTGGGGTCCCTTGTTCTTTGGACTAAGTAAGTTTTCATCACACCAGGATGGTCCATCTTGGACTCTTCCACCTTCTCCCCTCGAACCTCTCCTCTCTCCTTCCCCTCTCTCTCTGCTTGCTGGGGCTTTTAAATTCATTGCTTCTCTCCTGGCAGTTTCCATCCTTGACCAACAGCGCTGGGAATTGACTTATGGCCCTTTGCCTACACTGTGTTCCACATCTCACTTTGCTCCCGGTACGGGAATCACCAAACCAAGCAGTCCCATTAAGAAGGTTATTAACTGTATGCGTAAACATTGCCTCCTGCCTACAGTTAGATTTATTTCTCGTCACTTGCAAGTAACTGGTTTTAACACTCTTTCCAGCACACGCAACACCTTTTATTTGACTATATTGTTTTAGAAAGGCCTTTGGGAATTTAGTTAATTTCATGCTGGAACTTATTAAGTGGGATTTGACACTCTTTGATAATTCCAATAAACCATTAGTCAAGTCTCACTCCCTTCAGGGAAGAAATGAAAGCTTTATTAGTCATAGGGTCTCTATTCTAAACATGTCACTGGAATTTAGTAGCGCATCTGTGTTGAAATGCCATCGACTTTGTGAATAAATAGAACTTTCCCTGAAACTACAAGAAAGCGGTCATTGGCTATCAACAGTAAGAGAGCATGGGCCTTTTTCAGAACATTCTGCTTCGATTCACCTATGCAGTGTGAAATAACTCGATGAACTTGATTTACTGACCTGTGAATGTTAATGAAATGAACAGTACACGTGGGTGCATGCATACATGCACACACATGTTCACAAATTCTCTCTAAAGTACTTGGTTGAGTCATTTCTTTCACCCAAGATACAGGAATACAGAACAATCTCCTTCCCTTCTATGGATAGTTTAAAAACCTTGAGAGTTCATATCTCTAGAAGGCCCCAGAACTTAATTGAGTGTGCAAATGAAATTCATTACTAGGGTCACAAACAATAATCCAATTAACGTGTATCTGTGTGACGCCTTTAAAATCACTCTAACCTCAAAATCACAATCATCTTTGAAGTATCACACAAAGTACCATGTCTCAGCACACTCCAGTCCACACTTTGCGCTGGAAAGTACACAACAGCATCAAGATTGCAAAAGCAATTATTCTAGTTATCCAGATGCGGTTTTTCAATCATTGTAAGAATTTTTTTTTTTTCTTAGCAGTTCATATTCCGTGGCACCACTCACAGCTCTCATGCTGGCACGGTACTTACATCTCTTCATTATTAATTCAGCTCATGGAGCTTAATTGGACAAGGCTAGAGCGAATTTGACAAACATCACAGCAGCAGAAAAAGCAATCACTCTTTCAAGATGAAAATTTGTTTGATGTCTTACTGTGTAACTCATTTACTCTCCTCGGGAGTCATGTGACCTGAATGTTAATCAGCCATTGATTGGTTTCTCTCCTTGGACAGTCACGTGACTCGAATATTAATGGGCTGGCACTCGGTAGCTGTACTGTTAGGCAACCTTGTGATTGGCTGCCAGGTTAAGATACGGAGATAAGTGGGTGCTTGATGAGCACTTGACAGAACTTCACAGAAAATTAAGGCCCTAAAATAGCATGAGAAAGTCTTGTCAAATCAAGCATGATTATCATTGAATGCTTAAGGAATTCATCATCTGCATGAAATTGATACACTTCAGCACCAGCAGGCCCTGTAGTCAGCAGGGACTCATCAGATTTTTATTTATATGTGTTCACCAAATCACATTAATTCTGAGAGCTAAAACATGCTAAGGATGAAGGTTATTTTCTGTTCAATCTAATTTATCTATGACAATAATCATCACTAATAATGTGTCAAATTGGATTGCAGTCATTTTATGCATGCATGCTGATTTGGAAAATAGTGTTAAACCATCCCGTGGTAATTAACAACCGGTAAAGGTATGCTGGGGCCTGAAGTAATCAGCATATCTAGATGGAAAATTAAGTTTTATAGAATGGATTTATAGATACATATCCTTATTTAATTCGGAATATAAATTATTCCTGGTAAAAGCCGACATCATTTTTATAACACCATTAAAGCCAATAACCATTGAGGGACTCGCATCCTTAATTTGCTCCATCCTTCATTTTTTCTCTCATTTTCTGTGGTTAACTTTCTAATGGGTGTCACTTCCTTTTCCACGAGTCCTCATTTTAGTGGGGTTTGGTAGGGCTAAGAGATGAATGAATATGCACTGGTTGAAGTGTTAATCATGGATGAAGGACGTGCATCATACCTCTTAACACACAATGCCTTCTAATTATTGGCGGGGGTTGGAAGGTGGGCATGGGGAGAATACAAAGAGGGAGGTGGGGCCAGACTTTGGCCTTTTGGTGTTTCTCTTTTATTTCTCCTCACAAAGGGACAATAGGAAATTTTGCAGATTAACTCATAAGGGATTAATGTTTCTTGGGGAATCATTTAAGCCTAAATTGCTTTTATTGAAATACTTTTTATAGAACAGAAGTTGTTTTTGGTCTGTTTTTTTTTCTAAATAAACTCTTGCTTTATAGGGCATTATTGGAGTAATGGGGTGCTGGAGTAATGAGATCTTACAGAAATGTTTACACCCTTTGGTGAGCGTGGCTAAAATGTTCATGGCTGAAATGTTTCAGAGGAGAATTATGTCTCAAAAAGAAGGGGAGAAATAAATACGTATAAATGTTGTTTCTTCCCACCACTGACCTCCCCCACCCCCATCTTAATCTCCTGAGCCACCAGGACGGCCCCTATTCTCTGCCCCTCTCTCAGGAGGTCTCTTTATTGATTAAATGAATCTGCTCCAAAGGCTGGCTCCCAGGCTCTTTGATCTAATCCGATCTGATTTTATCCTATCGCTTCAGCAGGACATCGGGGAATTAACAATAAGCAGCTTTACCACAAGTGTTTAATAACTCGACACAATCTCCTTATGGCTCCGAGCTGCTCATGTTCCCATCCAGTCCACGGCAAACAGTGTAACAGATTGGCCGTCCCCCCCTGAACCTGAGGAATTTTCATGCACTGTGAAACTAATCGCTTCAAGTTCCTTCATAAATCACACAAAGCAGATTTTAGCATCTTAACAAATTGAAAACACACACACACACACACACACACACACACACACACACACACACATAAACCCGAACTGCCAGAGTGGGGTAGGGGGTGGGGGTGGCAGAGAGCATTGGCCCTCCAGCTAAAAAGGGGGTGATCCGGGAGAGGCTTGGGGTCCAGTATCCCAGCGTGGGGAAGGGGCAGATGTAAAATAACCTCTGTCTTCTCAAGCAATACGTTTCTCATCTCCTTACATTTTAACATGAATGAAATAATTTGGGCAGGCTCAAACCTAACAATGCTCCAAGCTTACAATGACCTTATTTTTTTTTTCCCCCTGTGATGGAAACGATGTGGTTTCAACAACAGGCCTCTTATTGTTCCTCTGACAGCCCTTGAAGTATGCAAGAAGCACACAATTAAACAAGGATTGTGGGTCCTGCGTGGTGCAGAAAGCATCGGAGATGTTAGGTTGAGATGGTATGTGTCCCTTGGACTTCAAACCGGCAAACGTGCATAAAGGAACGTCTGAAATGATCACTCAATTACAAAACACCATTCTTGAAAAGCCCTCTTTTACCTGGAGCTGCCCCTATCTATACGTCCCTGTCACTAAATTACAAAGGCAGAATTCACTTATTATCTTCCTCTGCACCACCACCACCACCAAAAACCCAAAAGTGCACGGATACCCCTGTTTTCTAAAATAAAAAAAAAATCATGGGCACAGTGAGTGAAGGCGAATCCCTCCTTTGCCGAGGCAGAAACGTGGACACCATGGCTCACCTGAAACACACAGAGCAGGGAGCCTGTGAGAAAGTGGGTGGGGAACACTGCAGGATTATTAGTGCCATGGGGAGAATGTCGCTCCAGCACTAATCTCAAATCAAACACCTTTTAGTTGCTCTATTTAATACTTACTGTACATCGGAATCACCTATAAAAACAGGTTTCATCGCAGAGAAACAGCCTCATCTCCCTACCTCTGTCACTGCTCTCTCCATTACCCCTGGCAGTTCCGTGATTTCTCGCTACATCAACAGAGTAACCAAGTACCCTCTAACTGAACATCTGGGGGCAGAGGGAATTTTATGACTTCGGTTTAGGCCAGATTACTATTACTAGGGTGAGAGCTTTTTCCATATCCCCAGGGCCCAGGGTACTTACAAATTCACTCAGATACAGCTGGATGCTTCATTATTGCTTTTCTAAGTAAAAACATTTATTTTTATATCCTGATATCCTTCTCCACCCACATCCATTCATCAGGATTTACCCAGATTTTCCCACACTATATGAGTCCAACATTTTAAGACACCTCCTTCTCCACACCCCCTCCCCTCCAAAATGTGTACTCTGATTTTGTGATCTACTCAATATGGAATGGCATGCTAACATGAATGGTGTTATTATTTCCTCTTTGGAAATGCCTTTTGCCTTACTTCCCCCCCACCCCCCCGCCAGATAAACTATGTCATAACAGAAAAATCCCTGTGAAGTTCTCCAAAGAACTCTCTGCTGCTTCCAGACCCTGGAACTATAATTATGCCTTGCGAAATTAAAACAGAAAGAGCATCCCCTGCCAACTGTGAGTGCCCCTGTTTCTATCACAAAGAGATAGCAAAATGTACTCAGGAAGGTTCCAGCCAAAGTAATCGAGAGGGCAGCCTGAACTCAGCTCTGCTTTCTAAACATCATCCCTGAGTCAGAACTGAGAGCCCAGGAAAGAAAAACAGGGGAGGGGAACCCGAGCCAGAGACCTGTTGACTTTTCCCGCCTGGGCATGATGTCATGGAGGTTCAGTGACTTTGGGGGCTGGTGTTGACTGAAATCTTGTTGCACATTGAGACCAGGTGCTTCTATGGGGGAGCTTCAGACCTGTCACTCCACTGCGTGGTGGCCTTCAGATGTTCTGAACCCCTGCACTCACACACAAAAGTCCAGGGCAAGAGCACTGGCCAGGGTGTAAACACATTCCTGACATCAAGTAGTACAAAGAGGGTTCTTCTGGTTGCAGTTCAGTCACCTCACAAGCTTGTCTTTCTTTGCAGCTTTCGTTATAGGCTATGCAACTGGAACATAACACAGAGACAGAGAGACAGAGAGGCAGAGAGAGAGAGAGAGAGAGAGAGAGAGAGAGAAGAAAGAGCATTGAGTAAAAAAAGGGGGGGGGAGCCAAACCAAAGCCACAAGTTGAAAAAAAACCCCTATAAAATTAAAGTGCATTATGTTTTTGTATATTTTCGAAATGTAGCCAAACTAAACCATTAAATGAGGATTTTGTTTCACAAAGTCTGCAAACTATTCAACCGCTAACCCACTATACCAGGAATGAGGTGCCAACCAAAATATGTCAAGATTAGTAGTACTCAATAAAATCTCAAAACCAAATGACATGCAAGCTGTATTTCATGATTAGAGCGCTTCCTTATGTCAAGGAACATACATATTAACTTGTTTAAACACAGCGATGGGCTGTCACTCTGTTTGTCAAAAGCAGAGGAAAGAGAATCTAGTGCTTACCAAACCCGTCCAGATGATACTTCATGCTTTCTGTCTCCCTGGCAGACAGCATGGACACCATCCAATTAATCTTTACATCATCTGAGAGAAGATGAGCTGAGGGGAAGGAGGGAGGATGGAAAGCAAGGAGAGAGACAGGAAGACACCACTTCCCACTATACAAAGCAGGGCAGTGATACCGGGGTTTATAATTGCCCTGCCCAAGGTCTTGACACAAGCACAGAGTTGGCATTGAAATCGAAATGCTTACTTTTTCCTACCCAGTCACCAACATTGCAAAATGCAAGCACCTTGAATCTTTTCCTTAATTTTTTTAATGTGTATTCATTTTTGAGAGAGAGAGAGAGAGAGAGAGAGCAAGCAGGGGAGGGGCAGAGAGAGAGGGAGACACAGAATCCGAAGCAGGCTCCAGGCTCTGAGCCGTCAGAGCAGAGCCCGATGCGGGGATCGAACCCGTGAACGGTGAGATCATGACCTGGGCCCAAGTTGGTCACTTAACCAACTGAGCCACGCAGGCGCCCCTCTTTTTTTTTTTTTTTTTTTTTATTTCCATCTCAGGAACTGACATTTGCATAATGCTTTAACTACTACAAAGGGCTTTACGTTTTCTCACTGAGTCCTCACCACTGTCCTAGTCATGCATATATTGTCATCCCCTTTTTACAAGAGAGAAGCTCAACTCTCACAGGGAGGAAGGGATGTGTGCCCAAGCAGCTACAACCACACACAAGTAAAACCAGGGCAAGATACCTGTCTCTGGTCTCTGAACCAAATGGGACCCCCACACAAAACGATGCTGCTCTCCCAACACGGCACCTCTTTTTTTTTTTTCTTGCACCGAAGTGCTTGAGTGTGAGCTGGATTCTAAAAATGGAGAGGAGTAATTATCTCATTCTCTGACTGTCAACAGCACGGAGCTGCCGTGGGCTTCTACCTGGCAGGAGAAGGAAAGGGAGGCTGTTCTCTCATTTACAAAACAGGGTAGTAAGAGACGTGATCATGGTAGGAACACCTGAGGGGCCTTCAGGCGTGAGAAGGAAAACCCGGAGCCTGCCTCATCGGTTGCTTGGAAGCTTCTTCACTCGCGGGAGCCTGGCAAGCCGGCCACTGATGCTGCCACAGCAAGCTTTCAGCTGTAGCTGCCTCCCTCTGCCCCACCCACCTGCCCCCCACACCCACACACATCCTTGTTCTCGCGGAGTCTCTTCGTGCTGGGGAATCGCTGCCTGCCTTCGGCTGCCACAGGTGTGACGGAACAGAACTGGAATTCAAACCAGCGTCTCATCTGACACATGAGAGTGCGGTTCCCTCCCGTGGGCCCCTCGCTCCTCAGCCCCGGGGGGCCCAGCAGAGCCTCCAGCAGACGGCGGTGTCCATTCCCATCCGGCAACACCCTCCTCTGCCGGATGAGAAGCCAGGCCTTTCAAGATCTGGGTGCTGCTTGGCATTACGGTTTCGTCTCCCGACACTCATCCACATGCGCCTGACGCCAGTCATACCTAACAGATGACTTCTCTGATGGGCTGAAATGTGTCTCCCACCCAAATTCAAGTGCGCAAGCCTCAACCCCCTGTACCTTGAGAATGTGACTACATTTAGAGAGATGGCCTTTAAAGAGGTAATTAAGGCGAAATGAGGTCATATGGGAAGAGGAAATGAGGATAGAGAGGAAAGGCCAGGTGAGGGCACAGTGAGAAAGGAAACTGTGAGCTAAGGCAAGAAGCCTCAGAAGAAACCAAACCTGTTGATACGTTGATCTTGGACTTACGGCCTCCAGAACTGTGAGAAAATTAGTTCTAAGCCACCCCAACTGTGGTACTTTGTTATGGAAGCTCTACTAATAAGCCTTCTTAGTCCAGATCCCCGCCATGGTCTTTCACACGGCCATGGTTTCCTGTATGCGGGCCCCTCTGCCTAGAACACCTGTCTCTTCACCGTTGGTCTAGTGGACACCTCTCCATCTCGTGTTCAACTCAAATGCCAGGTCTCCTCCTCAAGAGGGCTTCCCAACAAACCACAGACACCAAACAGTCGATCCCTGATAACCTGGAGGCCCTGACACACCTCTATTATGTGCCTGTCTTCTGCACCTGTCTGATGACCTGTCTCCTCATAGACAGCGAATCTTCTGAAAAGGGGAGCCACAATGTCCATCACAGAGATGACAGTCAATTTATGTTTGATGAGGGGACAAAGCAGGACATGGAAGGAGGGAAACGGCAACAATAATAGCAATATCTAAAACTCACTGAATGTCTGCTGTGTGCCAGACACTGTTCTAAGGGCTACATTTGGTATGAATCAACTGCATCCTCCCAATAACTGTGCGAGTAACTAACACTGTTTTCTTCTCTTTCCCGCTGAGGACCAAGGCATTCCAAGATAAGTAACTTGCCCAAGGCCACACAGAGCCCGGGATCTAAAATTAGGTATCTGGCTTCAGAATCTACCTTCTGAAGAAAATGTCTTCTAAGGAGAAAGAAAGGAGGAAAGAAAGATGGGAAAGGACCAAAGAAGATACTAAAATTCCTTGAAACTCAGTTTGCTCATCTGCTTATCTCAGAAGAGACCTAAGGGAGAGAATATAGAACTCCAGAATACACAGCCTCTAAGTTCAGGAGGCCTGCCACTTGAAGACTGCATTTCAGGGGAAGACGTTTTGCATAGTGGATAATCTGGAGAAGAGACATTTCAAGGAAGAAAAGAATTCAAAGATGAGAGCTGGAAAGCAACACTTGTCTCCTCCCAGGAGGGGGCCCTTCCTGCAGCGCTCTGGGGGTATCACCCCCTCCTGGAGTTGAGCATGCCAACTGCCCGACCAGGTTTCTCTGGGGACACCATAAGGGGCTGTCACCCTTGAGAATCCTACTAATCAAGGTTATATTAAAATTTCAGTTTAGGGTGCCTGCGTGTTTCAGTCGGTTAAGCCTCTGACTTCAACTCAGGTCATGATCTCACGGTTCCTGAGTTTGAGGCCTGCAGGCTCTCTGCTGTCAGCACAGAGCCCGCTTCGGATCCTGTCTCTCTCTGCCCCTCCTCCGCTTGTTCTCTTTCTCAAATAAATTAATTAATTACACTTAAAATAATAAAATTTCACTTTATTAATCCAGTTTACTGGACTTAATACTTAGAGCTGGGATCCTGATGTTACCTGTGGGGTAGAAGGGTCTCCTGCTCTGTTTCCAAACTGGATTTTTTTCTGGGTTGTGTCTGTTTTAAATACTGTCTTCAATGGCACGCCTTCGTATCTTTTTTTTCTTTGATTCATAAATGCACTGAGCATCAAACAATGACTTAATGAGGCCTGATAAAGAGACATGTCTAGTTGATCTACACCTGCAGACTCTTCTTTGAAGGTTTTCAGATGACCTACTTACCTAAGCTGGGAGCTGAACAGTTAAAGCCCTCGGAGGAAATCAACTGTAAATAGAAAGGCTATGTTTAACATAATCCCCTCCAGAAGACTCTCTCTCCTGCGGTCACTGTAATCAACCCGGTAGTATCAGGTGAAGGTTCTTCATTATCTCCCTGTGGCATTATGTCTCACCACATAGCTGATAATAAACTGATGGATTATCAAACAAGATTACAGCTTTAGCAAATAAAATCATGTTTTGTGTTAAGAGAGAAAAACGCTTACTATCCCTATCTGCCTGGCTAAATATTTACATATCACAGGCTTTCTAGGGTCCCTGTTCTTTCAAATCTGATTTTTAAAAAACAACACGGAGGTTAAGTTAACAAAAAGGGAACATACTGTGCTTTTGACACTAAGCTAAATGCACCTCTGGGAGAAAACAGGGCCTGCCTAAAAGGTAGAACTAAGTAAATCCAAGGCCTCAGGTGCTGGTGAGATCAATGGGTACATGGGACAAAAGACAAAGCTGAATGTGTTAAGAGGGATTCAAATACCTACTTTAAAGGGAACATAAATGAAAGAGAATAGAAATCCAATGCATGCATGCAGCTGTGTGTGTGTGTGTGTGTGTGTGTGTGTGTGTAAGAAGAGGAGCAATGGTCTTGTATAAATTCTCATGCTGGTCTGTGCTTTTTATACCTTTCAAAGCTCTTTCTCCTTCATTATCTATATCCTCTCTCTATCCCCTCTCTTCCCCATTTCCCCCAATCTCTCCATTTTCCTGATGACATAAAGTGAAGTCTAGGAGAAGTGAAGTGACCTGCAAAAGATCCCGGAAGGCAGTCCTCAAACAGATTTTTGGATTCTTAGTGCAACCTAGTTGCAACCTAGAAAAGTTGCACTTTTTCTGCTCTAACATGGGGATGCTCTCTTAAGGCAAAGGAAGGGCAGAGGGTTTTTAATTTTATTTTAAGCTTTTGGTATTTATACTGCCAAATCTGAAGTTGAATTACTATTTGGTTCAATATTCATGGACAGAAATGGATGTAACTTTAAAAAGAAACAGACATTTAAAAATGCCTGTCTTGGGGCGCCTGGGTGGCTCAGTCGGTTAAGCGTCCGACTTCGGCTCAGGTCATGATCTTGCAGTCCGTGAGTTCGAGCCCCGCGTCGGACTCTGTGCTGACTGCTCAGAGCCTGGAGCCTGTTTCCGATTCTGTGTCTCCCTCTCTCTCTGACCCTCCCCCGTTCATGCTCTCTCTCTCAAAAATAAATAAACATTAAAAAAAAATTTTTAAAAAAGCCTGTCTTTTGAGAGACAGAGAGAGAGAGCGAGAAATTGGTTTGGGAATTGTATTATACTGGTCAGTCTAAATTCGTTACCATCCCAGAGCAGAGTATAAAAGCACTGATAACAACCACCGTGGCTAGTCACATAGCAAGTTATTTCAGACGACCTAACTTCCTTCCATGAATGACAGATCTTGCAAACATGGAAGGGCAAAGAGGCGTGAGTCTCTGCATGTGAAATTCATAGAAGCTCTTGGTTCCAGTGCCTTTTTCATCTACACACGAAACAGCACTGGGCTGACCTTCAGTGCAAAGAATTTCTGTACAGTGGACTAGGGAGGTCCATAAAAGCACCAGGGCAAGATGCTAAATGCTTCTGCCTCCACTTTGTCAGGGGGCATATGGTCTTCCAGGATCACCAAGAGGAATCCTAGAGTGAGACCACGCTGCTCTCAGAGACTGTACCCGAGGATCCAGTGTTCTGTGCACACACGGGCCACTCAATGAACAGCACTGAGTGAAAAATAATGAGCATGACACATAATAAAAATATAATACTGTATTTCCCTTTTGTAATGGTATGTCATCCACAAAATAGGTCAAATGTTAACCTAGTGAAATCATGACTTTCCCTTCTGATAATTAGAAGTTTGAATGTTTATTTATTTATTAATTTTTTTTTTTAACGTTTATTTATTTTTGAGACAGAGAGAGACAGAGTGTGAACAGGGGAGGGGCAGAGAGAGAGGGAGACACAGAATCTGAAACAGGCTCCAGGCTCTGGGCTGTCAGCACAGAGCCCGACGCGGGGCTCGAACCCACAGACCGTGAGATCATGACCTGAGCCAAAGTCGGAGGCTTAACCGACTGAGCCACCCAGGCGCCCCTGAATGTTTATTTTTAAGAGAGAGAGAAAGAGAGTGCACGTGAGCAGGGGAGGGGCAGAGAGAGAAGGGGGCAGAGACAGAAGGGGACAGAGGATCCAGAGCGGGCCTCCCTGACAGTAGAGATCCCGACGCGGAGCTGGAACTCACGAACTGTAAGATCATGACCTCAGCAGAAGTCGGACGCTTAACCAACTGGGCCACCCAGGCACCCCTTAATAATTAGAAGTTTGAAAGGAGATGTATTTTTTTATATATGAGAAATATAGTATCGATCAATGCATTTCATATTATCAACAACTTTATATAAATATCAGCCACAAACATACAACTTTCCTCTCCCACATCTTTTTCCCCATTGCCACAAGAATTGTCTCTTTATAGTTTGGTGGTGTGTATCCTTCCAGTTATTCTTCCATTTTATATATGTATTTTCATATATATGTGTGTGTGTGTATATATATATATCTTATACACAATCATACACATACAGATATGTACCTACCAATATCAGGATGAGCTTTTTAAAATATATAGATGAGGCTATAATTTATACACGGTTTTGTCACTTTTTAAAAAAATATTCTGTGTCAAAGATCTCAGGTTAGCAGTACCCTCATTTTCTTTTTATTTTTTTTTAAATTTTTTTTTTTTAATGTTTATTTATTTTTGAGACAGAGAGAGACAGAGCATGAATGGGGGAGGGTCAGAGAGAGGGAGACACAGAATCGGAAACAGGCTCCAGGCTCTGAGCTGTCAGCACAGAGCCCGACGCGGGGCTCGAACTCATGGACCGCGAGATAGTGACCTGAGCCAAAGTCAGAGGCTTAACCGACTGAGCCACCCAGGCGCCCCCTCGTTTTCTTTTTAACTGCCACTTAACTTTCAAGAGAATGGATGTTCTAGGAGCATCTGGGTGACTCAGTCAATTAAGTGTTCAACCCTTGATTTCAGCTCAGGTTGTGATCTCATTGTTCGTGGGAATGATCCCCAAGGTAGGCATGGAGCCTGCTTGGGATTCTCTCTCTTCCCTCTCTCCCTGCTCCTCCCCTACTTGTGCTCTCTCTCTTTCTCTCAAAATAAATAAACAAACATTTTTTAAAAAAGAGTATGGATGTTCCATAAATTATTATGGATTCTCCTACTTAGGTATTTCCAATTTGGGGCTGTTATAATTGATAATGCCATAAACATTCATGTGTGTGTATTTTGTGCACATGGTGGAGATCCTGAGTTAAAGAAATGTTGGGTTTTAATTTTAATAGTTACTGCCAAAATAACTTTCAGTTTACACTTTTCCCCCTATAGTACATGTTAGTATCTGTTTTCTTACCCCCTCACCCACACTGGCTATTGTCAAATTTCTAAATTTGTGTCAATATGATAGGCAAAAACTACTTTGTGTTATTCCTTTTTCTGTGCCTTGCCCATTTTCTGTGTTTTTTAAGGAGTAATTTTAACAAGTTTTAGGAACTCTACCTATATATTATTGGCCATAATTCATTTTGAATTACATAAGCTGAAAATACAGCACTATGTTTATATGGCATAAACTTCTGGTCATAGATTTTTTTTTTGTCTTTTACCCTATAGAAGTTCTAATTTTATATTATAAAAACCTGTTAATTTGGGGGCACCTGGGCGGCTCAGTCAGTTGAGCATCTGACTCTTCGATTCTGGCTCAGGTCATGATTCCAGGGTCGTGGCATTGAGCTCCACATTGGGCTCCACACTGAATGTAGAGACTGCTTGAGATTCTCTCCCTCTCTCTCTCTCTCAATCCTTCCCTGGCTTGCATGCTCTCTCTCTCTTTAAAAAAAAAAATCTGTTTATCTTTGTTTTTTTTTTTTAATGGCCCTGAGTTTTATGCCTCATCTTATAAAGGGCTTTTCCACTAAGTTTTTACACTTAGCTCCTTGATGTAGCTGAAATTCATTTTTCTAAGAGACAGGGCTCTCACTTTATTTTCTTTCCAAATCAAAAACTAATGTTCCCAGCACCATTTATGAAATAGTCCACAGTTTGCTATGCAATCTGAAATGCGAACTTTTCCATATAGTAAGTACCCACACTTGCTTACGAGTCTCTAACACCTACTGCAATTATCTATCTCTTCTCCAGCCATTTCAATACTGTTTCAATCGCTGTGGCTGAACGTCATGCTTTGATATCTGGTGCAACAGTCCTCTTTCAGTGTTCTTTTTTTTTTTTCTCAAAATCTTTATAGCTAATAGTGTACATTTTCTCTCCCTTTTAAAGCTCTTACTATACATCAAAGAGATAAATAGGAATTTTAAAATATGTGTGAGATACAAAAAACAATAAAATGCATACATATAAAACCCCCATCCTACATTTTGTCCTCAAGAAAAATTGTAAAATCAGTGTATCTAATTACATAAGAAATCCTGCTGGAATTATCATTGGGACTGCATTAAATTTATAGACTAACCGAAGAGAAATGAACTGACATCTTTTTTTTTTAATTTTTTGGAAGTTTAATTATTTTTTAGAGAGATAGAGCACAAGCTGGGGAGGGGCAAAGAGAGAGGGAGACACAGAATTTGAAGCAGGCTCCAGGCTCCAAGATGTCAGCACAGAGCCCAAAGCGGGGAATAAAGTCGCAAACCATGAGGTCATGACCTGAGCTGAAGTCCGACGCTCAACCAGCTGAGCCACCCAGGCGCCCCTGAACTGACATCTTTTAAACATTAATGGTATTTTCTCTTAATTTTTTAGAGAGTTTCCACGACTGGCAGTTAAATCTTATATTTTTCTTCCTATAAGTATGCACGTTTCCTAATAGTTTTGTTTTTTGTTTTTTTGCTTTTGGGCATGAGGCATTTTTATACTTTCTGATTACTAACTGTGGAGATCCAGGTAAGCTACTGGTTTTGACAAGTTGATACTGTAATTCTTACTAAATACTCTTAAGAGTACTAATGTTTTCCAATGGATTCTTTTGGATTTTGCAAACAGAATACATATATATATATATATATATATATATATATATATATATATATAGTATTTATACAAATAAAATCTAGTGAAACATTTTGCTCTTTCCTTCCCAGTATTATACTCATTTCTTCTTATCCTATTTCTTTTTTTTTATAAATTTTTTTTTAACGTTTATTTATTTTTGAGACAGAGAGAGACAGAGCATGAATGGGGGAGGGTCAGAGAGAGGGAGACACAGAATCTGAAACAGGCTCCGGGTTCCGAGCTGTCAGCACAGAGCCCGATGCGGGGCTCGAACTCACGGACCGCGAGATCGTGACCTGAGCCGAAGTCGGCTGCTTAACCGACTGAGCCACCCAGGTGCCCCTCTTCTTATCCTATTTCTTATTCTTACCTAAAAGCTTCAGCTAGGCCATCCATTATAATTTGAGTAAGGGTAGTGATAATAAGCCTGTCTGGTTCCTGCTTTCAATGGTATACTCTATTTTACCAAACAATTTTGTATTTGCTTTAGGTTTCTGGTAGATACCATCTACCAAATTAGTGAAGTTTCTTTCTCTGACTAACCTAGAAGTTGTTTTGTTTTATATTAAATCACAAATAGATGTGGACTTTATATCATGTGGGTTTTTTTAGCACCACTGGAGTGAACCAGTGGTTTTTCCTCTTTTTAAGGTAGTAAAGTACATTAATAAGATTTCCTAGTGTTCAATCATTATTGCATTCCTGAGATTAATATTACTGGGTAATGATGAATTCAATTTGATACTATTTTACTTGGAGTTCTAGATTTATGTACATAAGGCAGTGTGGCAGAATGTGGTCATTTTGAGTGTGTGTGCAATCACTGTCCGTTTCAGAACCTCAACTATACATAGAAAGATAGTTCAGTTGGGATGATTTCCTTCTATTTATTTATAGTAGCGATTAGCTCGTTCTTAAGCATTTGAAGATTTAAAGCCCATAAAATAGTCCTGACCTTCTATCTATTGGGGAGCTGATTTTTTTATTACTTTGTCAATTTCTTCTAATTATTGTTCTCTTTAGGTTTACCAACACTTAAAAAAAATTTTTTTTTGATGTTTATTTATTTTTGAAGGAGAGAGAGACAGAACGTGAGGGGGGAGGGGCAGAGAGAGAGAGGGAGACACAGAATCCGAAACAGGCTCCAGGCTCCGAGCTATCAGCACAGAGCCCAACGCAGGGCTCGAACCCATAAACCACGAGATCATGACCTGAGCCGAAGTCGGAGGCTCCACCAACTGAGCCACCCAGGCGTCCCAGGTTTACCAACACTTTTTAAAATATTATTAGTAATTTATATTTTACTAGAAAAGTAAATAGACTGAATTTGTTATTTGAAGGTCAAAGACATTATACTTTTATAATATTAAAAAATTTCCTCTGAATCTGTAGTTAAGTCTTCTCTCTTGTTTCTAAAGTATATTTGTATCTTTCTAAAAAAAAATTTTTAATGTTTGTTTATTTTTGAGAAAGACAGAGCATGAGTGGCAGAGGGGCAGAGAGAGAGAGGGAGACAGAATCTGAAGCAGGCTCCAGGCTGTGAGCTGTCAGCACAGAGCCTGATGCAGGGCTTGAACTCACAAACTGTGAGATCATGAGCTGAGCCAAAGTCGGACACTTAACTGACTGAGCCACGCAGGCAGCCCTAAAGTGTATGTGTATCTTATCTCTTTTTTCACGATCAGACCCACCAAAGGTTTTGCCTGCTTCATATATCACTTCACAGAAGTAGCTTTAGGTTTTATAAAGTCAGTTGTTTTGTTTTTTCTGTCATTCATTTATTATCTCCATTCTTATACATTCTTGTTTCTTTTATTTCTTCTTTTCTCAATTACTGAGTTTTTAAATCCCTTCTTATTTTCTAATAAGCAAATTGAGGCTGTAACATTTTCTCTAAGTGCTGGTTTAGCCACAGTCAGCAAGTGATGATGGTGGAACTTTCCTTTTTGTTTATTTATAAGTGATTAATAGTTCCTGTCTTACTTCTTCTTTGAACCAAGAGTTATTTAGAAGAATGTATCTTTTTTTTTGAAATAGGTAGATCAAGGCTAGAGGATTCTCCTTTCATTGCCACTATTTAATTTTATTGTATTTTGTTCAGAGACTATGAACTATGATTTCTGCTCTTTGGAATTTATGGAGGTTTTCCCAGTAGACTAATACATGATCAAAATTTGTAAATATCCCATGGACGCTTGAAAATTGTATAAATTCTCTAGTTGATAATCATGAAGTTTACAAATACTGAAAATGTGGAGGGGTGCCTGGGTGGCTCAGCCGGTTAAGTGTCTGACTCTTGATTGTGGCTCAGGTCATGATCTCACAGCTCATGAGATGGAGCCCTGCCTCAGGCTCCACACCCACAGAGCAGAGTCTGCTTGAGATTCTCTCTTTCCCTCTCTCTCTGCCCTTCCCCTGCTCATCCGCACTCTCTGTCTCAAAATAAATAAATAAACTTAAAAATAAATAAATAAAGGGGTGCCTGGGTGGCTGAGTTTGTTAAGCGTCCGACTTCAGCCCAGGTATTGATCTCTCAGTTCGTGGGTTTGAGCCCCGCCTTGGGCTCTGTGCTAACAGCTCTGAGCCTGGAGCCTGCTTAGGATTCTGCGCTTCCTTCTCTCTCTGCCCCTCCCCCACTCATGCTCTGTCTCTCAAAAAGAAATAAATGTTGAAAAAAAAAATTTTAATTAAAAAAAAATAAAAAATAAAATAAAATTCTGTCTCCAGAATTTATTCATTATTGAGAAAGTTGTAGTAAATTCTCCCACTATGACTGTGGATCATTCCCTTCTCTGTATTTTCACCACTTTTATTTCTTTCCTTTGCTTTATATTTCACAATTTTGTCTGGCACACAGTTTCATGATTATTGCATATTCTTCTCAAATGCTTTTTTATTGTTTTTCTTTGGGAATGTCACATGTTTTAACAGCATTAAGTTGGAACTTTTTTTAATATATCCAGTTTAAAAGTGTTTTAAAGGGAGAATTTAAGCCATTCATGTTTAGTTTGACTACTTGTATGTCTGACTTATTTCTGGCCACTTAGTTTCACGTTTTCTATTTATCATTCTTTTGCATCAGTCTCCTTTGTTCTCTGCCTTTAGTCAAATTAATCTAGTTATTCCTTTTTTTCTTATTTATTTATTTATTTATCTATCTATTTATTTATTTTTAAAGTTCATTTATTTATTTTTGAGAGAGAAAGAGAGTATGTGAGAGTAGGAGAGAGGCAGAGAAAGACCAGGAGAGAGAGAATCCCAAGCAGGCTCCACACCATAAGTGTTTGAAAAGATGTATTCTATTCTTTTCCCATTTTTCTTAGGGATTGCCTTAACATTTTAATATTCACATATAAACATAGATATCTTATCAATATCTAGAAATAATCAGGATCTCAGGGGAGCCTGGGTGATTCAGTGGGTTAAGTGTTGACTTCAGCTCAGGTCATGATCTCGTGGTTCATAAGTTTGAGCCCCATGTCAGGCTCTGTGCTGACAGCTAGAGCCGGGAGCCCACTCTGGATTCTGGGTCTCCCTCTCTTTCTGTCCCTCCCCCACTCACCCTCTCTCTGTCTCTTGAAAATAAATATTAAAAAAAAATTAAAATAATCAGGATCTCTATTATCTTCCTGATCAAGGCAAGAATCTTAAGACCTCTTCAATTCTGGCCCCACCTTTGTGTCCTATTCTCTAATCCCTCTATTCTCACATCAACTACTTACAGGTTGGTATTTTAGTTGCACATTATTAACAATTGTTTCTTTATTTAATGTGTCAATAGTTCTTTAGACTCAGCTATGATTTTAATAGTTTTACACCCACATCGTTCTCGATGTTGTATTCACTTTGTTTCTCTTGCTTTACAGCAATATATTTTGAAGATTACTTTCAAAGTAATCTGTCGGTCATGTCCAAAAATATCTTTATTTTGTTCTTCACTGGAACACAAATTTGGTTGGGTATAAAATTTGAGGTGCAAAATTTTTTGCTTTCAGTAATGGAAAATCTTTAGTATTTTTGCTGTTAGTCACTTTTTTGTGTGTTTTTTAGTGTGTGTGTGTGTGTTTAATGAGGAGAAAAATGTGCTAATTTCTCCTGTGTGGGTAAAAAAAAAAATTTTTTTTACCGAAGCTGATGTTTAATATATATAAGAATTGTCTTTTTTCTCTCTCAATTTAATTTTGCATGGGGCAAAGAAGTAAAGAAACTGAAATTGAAAATGGGATTCATTCTTAAAAACTCTTATGTAAAATGACTTCCAAGTACCATCTGCTAAAATGAAGAGATTAACAATAGAAAGGGAACCATAAGAGCTTCATATGCTACTCTAATCACTTTCTAAAAGCCTTTGAACTATATTCACTCTAGAAGGGGTCTGATAAGGGTAGGTAAAATCATTTTGCACAATAGTACTGTTGTTCAAATAATTAGCTATTGAAAACAGGTAATGCTACTAACAAAGGAACCAGAGCATACCAATATATTTGTATTTCTTTAAATTTTGCTGTAATGCACTATGTTGTTAATGCAATAATTTGCCACTAGAAATTGTCATGTTTATCATTTTAACAGAAAACTTGTTTTTAGAGAAACATCTATTGGTGAACAAAGAACTTTACCACAAACTTTGTTCTCAGTTATTCCAGTCAATGGAAAACTTCGTCACTAGAGTCACAAAACTCAATCCAAAATATACCATTGGCCACATAAGTTTCATGGGGTACTGTGAAGAAGGAAATAAGCTTTCTAATGACTACTTTTAGACACTGAAATCTGTAAAATGACAGAAAGCATTTTCTTCCTCCCTCTACTCTTCTTACCACAATCTCCTTCCCCTCAAGTTTGTCACTGGAAAAGGAGAGAATTAACTTCACAGAATCTTATTCATACCAAGAACAATTCATTGTTCATATTTCAAATCTTCTGCTGAATGCTCATGCCTTTTCAATCACCCACACCATTCCTCACCAGCACTGCCTCTTGAATGACTAACAGTGTCCAAAATCAAATGCACAAATTATAGCTACTAAAAGGTCACAAAGATTCAATTTTGACAAAATTTTATTAGACAAATTAATCAAGGAATGTTAATGTGAGTAGTTATCTCTGGCTATGAAAGGAGGGGTAGGAGGGGCAGTGAAATTAAGAGGACTCTTCCACTATCATTTGTATGTCTCTGTACTGTTTAAAGCCTTTACGATGACAATATAATCATACAGAATCATGTAATATAAAAAAATTAGGCAAATATCTCAAAAAAGGGGGGCGGGGCGGAGGAATGTTAACCACTAGAGATAACCTAGTCCCCAACCCCTCAATTGAGATAAAACTGGGATTAGAGAATGTAAGTGACATACTCCAGGTCACAAGTAACCCAGTTTATAACTCCAAACCTCCATCAAAGGAGGGAGGTGGGGAGCAGCAAAGAGCTGCTCTAACAACAGGCATCCTCCCTTGAGAAAAGGAGATATGTCAGGGCTTCAGAGATCAGTTAACCCAGAAACCATATAGGAAAACCACATAGGCTCACGTACTGGAGGAAGTAAAGAAATATGCCAAAACCAGTGGATATGAGTGGAGGAAAGGTAAGGATTCAAGTCATAGAGTTATTCCAAAGATTTGGAATTTCAGCTATGGGAACCAGACAAGATATTATCATCAAACTGGACCAACAGGTTGCCTCCAACACCTCCAGAGACTGGATTTTCCTTTGTGAGTTTATTTAGTGGCTCAGTTTGTTATGAACCGTCGCAGGGGAGGGGTGGTAGCTGACAGTGAGTTGCTGCCTGGAATTCAAGAACTACATGTTGAATTCTAGTTTAAGGATCCTTGCACTAGTCTGTCATATGCCAAACACCAGTGGTGAGAATTGCACATCCTTACCTATGAGTGATGCAAAAGTACATATAAAAAGCTGTAAAACCCTTGGGTAAAAACAGCTAAAATCCTTCAACAGGAGCTAAAAGAAATCACTAGAGGTTATATTTTCTTATATTCCTATAACCCAGCAATATTATTTTCATGTGATTGGGACTGAGTCATAGACAATTTTTCAGTCTGTTATTTGGAGAAATCCAAAATGAGAGTGACTTTCCAGAGGACCCAAAAGAGGTGAAAAAATTTGAAGACGTGGGCACAAATGGTTCTTCTGGTAACTGTAATGATTTCTTTTCATGTACCCATACTCTCCTCAGATGAAAAAATAAACCAGTGTCTTCCAGGACGATATCAAAAAATACTACAAAATTATAAATACCAAAATACCAAATAAATGCCAAAGTTAAGTTTCACGTTTACTGGAAGTCTAAACAAACTTCTTGATAATTAATCTCTAAAATGTATAAATCTGCCGCAGATATGCGCACATAAATTATAATAAAGAACGCTGGTATGCAATTTGACTCAAAGTGCTTTTTAGTAAAGTACATAATGATGCATGCTGAGGAGATGCAGGTATATTTAATTGGATATAATTAAAATAATGATGTGTGTTTAAAATAATGATATATTAAAAAAATTTTAAATGTAAGTGGCTGAAGAACCTGTAATAAAAAGCCAAAGTAGTAAGTACTTTTTGATTACCTGATTATTCACAGAGCTAATACCTTTCATTTAACAAGTAATGCCGTAATGCAGTAATAATGTCACACTGGAGGGGTTCAGGGAGCCCTGCTGACAATTTGGGCCTTTGATTCCCCCTCTGGAGAGTATGTTTCCAGGCCTCTCCTGAAGCCAACTTCTTTTATCAAAAAGAATTTTCTCCAAGATAGGTAAAATGTTGGTGAGACTGGGCAATGGGTACATGAGGTTTAATGTATTTTTTCCTCTTTACTTCTGTGTATGTTTGAAATATTCTTTTATCAATGAAAAAAAACAGAAGTATCTCTCTATGTTTGGATATACATTCTGTAATGCTTGATAACTTTGCTTCTTCCCTATGCAAAGGACATGACTTGTTAATGTTTGTGCATCCACTGATTCTACTGCATGAAATTCCCTTTAAAGTTCCACTAAAAATTCCCCTCTGGTAAGTGGACTAATAGCAGACGAATGTGTATTTCCAACACTTAGCCCTGCTTAGGTAAGGCCCCCTGGAAAGACCGCTTCTAATCTGGGCTATTTCCCACCATTCTGAGTTATTCTTTGTTCCCCTTCCTTGTCTTTCACCATTCTTCCTGCTTCAAGTTGAATCAATGAGTCACATCCGCCTCATCCATGCACCAGGATTTCTCAGATGAGCAGCCGAAGAGCTACCCCACTGCCCAGACATCTCATTATCTTCCATCGTCTGCTGCTCTGCTGTGACCTCAAACAGAGCTCAGTTCAACTCCCTGCAGAGCTGTATGGGCAATCAGTGTCCTTGAACCCCCAGCTCTATAATTCATCATCTTGGGAGAGGCAATATGGCTTGGTTGATTTTTTTTATTTTATTCCTGCTTATATGACTAAGCTTCTGCACTCAACTAGGCTTCTGGTGCATGTATAACATTTTTAATGGATAATAACCACATTACACAGGTTCTCTGTATTTCCTCCCTTACTTTTAATGCTTAATGATCAATATAACTTATAACCATGTTTTCACTCGTTTGAAATAGATATCCTAGACTTTCAAAAAATCGCGCTCAAAAACATGTCAATTTTTCTAGGAGTTGATAGTTCTAACAGCTTCATAACTTCATCTTAAAAGTGATCGTGAAGCAGGAGTATCTTTTTTTTGCAGAAATATACACAGGACATACAGAAAACACACACTGAAAATAAAGGTCAATAAACTTTTTGGCATTATTTTGTCTTCTAGCAATTCCATCTCAACTTGAATGGACTATGATCCCAAGTTTTTGATTATTCAATGGTGATGATTCAGTTTCTAAATTGCACCCATCTCCTATTCCTGTTTTATTCTGTCCATCTTTTAATTACTTTGTTGCTCAATATCAGTGTCAGCCTTATAAAGAAAAGGTGAAGAAATAAAGGTAGAAAAAACACAAGCTAATCTATTGTACCCATTTTAGCATCCCAATAAGATAGTTTAGAGGGAAACCTAAAACCATTGACCAAAATGAAATCTCTGGAGATTGAAGACCCATACAATCACTGTCCTCCCCATGCTAAAAGCAATGAGGAAGCTGTTTTTATATCCCAACTTTAGCAAGATAATCATGGAATCCAATTCGCAAATACCATGACTGAAGTTTTATAAGATTTTCCAGCTAACACGGTTTATATAAACAACTACCCTGAGTATCCAGGACCGAGCTGGATGTCTAAAAGAAATCATAGTCTACATCCCATGAGAGTTATAGAGTATTTTATATAGTATGTCTCAAAGGACAGTTGAAAATTTAATTAATTAAAAAGTAAAAAATTTAAAAATAATTTTAAAAATAAAAATAAATTAAAAAAAGACAATTGAGTCTCCTCAGCAACTGTTAACATTGCGACATTAGTTTTCTTAACATTTCTCCCTGTTCCCTTTCATTTCCTTCTCGCTCACCCACTATCACTGACCCAGATCTCTACCACCAGATTATACATGGTAGAGGATGGGGAAACACATGGAGAACAACGAAGGGCGAGGAGGGATGAAAAGAGCCAACAGAAACTTTTACAAGGGCCAGGGTTTGCAGATAATGCTGTAAGCTAAACACAAAGCAGCCAAATTATTTATTTTGCAGTTAGTGGAATTTTCTTCTTCAATGTCAAGAGGCAGGAGCCAAACTTTAGAAAGTCACAGTTTTCCCAAGACTTAAAAGAAAGATAGCCTTAATTATGCACATATTCTTGGAATGCTTGTAGGTTCAAACTGATGTTCTTCCACTGGATGGACTTAGAGGCCAAAATGCAATCAAGCTAAGAGCTTCTATTTCCAGTTACAACTTTGTAAATGAGGTAAAGGCAGATTTCGGAATTATATCATCAAACTGCCATTACATTCTCTGTTATACATCTCTTCTATTGCCCCAACTTTGAGATTCCAAAGATGACTCCATATTCTTTGACGTATTGTCATATAAGATATTCCAAATCTGTGAAGGACAAAGAAAGGCATGCAGGGGTCAAAATATGTAAGGTGTTACATGCCATTGAAAGAAAGATGACTTTCCCTTCAGGGGGAGCTATATATGACAGGATTTTAAGCAGGATAAGGATAAAACTAAATTTATTTTAGAAAGATAATTCTGAAGATGCCAATTTCTTCCAAAACAGTATATACATTTAATAAATTTAATCAACATAGGACATTTCAACGAGGTTTTTTTTTTTTTTAAAAAAAACTTTTTTTTTTTAACATTTATTTATTTTTGAGACAGAGAGAGACAGAGCATGAACGGGGGAGGGTCAGAGAGAGGGAGACACAGAATCCGAAACAGGCTCCAGACTCTGAGCTGTCAGCACAGAGCCCGACGCGGGGCTCGAACTCACGGACTGCAAGATCATGACCTGAGCCAAAGTTGGCCGCTTAACTGACTGAGCCACCCAGGCACCCCAAAAAAAACACTTTTTTTTAAATGATGCTAAATTTTATTTGGAAAATAAAATGTGGGAGAAAAAGTAAATCTCTGCCATACCAAATAAATAAATAAAATTTAAAAAGCAAATAAATAAAGAGCAAAGAGGAGGATTTGGCCTATCAAATATTAAAACCTGGTAGAAAGCTACTAGATTCAAAGCAAAAGGGCATCTTCGTTAGCAGTTGTAGCCAGATTGACTGGGGAATAGATAGACAGCCTGGATATAGACCAGAAGTTATGTAAGAATTTAGTATATGACAAAATGCTGGCATGTCAAATTATTGCAGAAAGGTTGAATTAAACTATAAATAATATTGAGAAAGCTTGCAAGCCATTTTAGGAGAAACAAAGGTCAGATCATTGCCTCAAACCTCATATCAAAAAGTTTCTAATTAAAAACAATTATAAATTGTGAAACCACAAAAACATTAAAAGAAATTATATGTGATCAAAAGTACTACTTCAAGTAAATTTTTCCTAATAAAGTGAGACAAAGGGGCACCTGGGTAACTCGGTTGGTTAAGTATCCAACTGTTGATTTTGGCTCTGGTCATGATCTCATGGTTCATGAGTTCGAGCCCTGCATGGGGCTCTGCACTGACAGCATGGAGCCTGCTTGGGATTCTCTGTCTCTCTCTCTCTGCCCCCCCTCATTTATGCTTTCTCTCTCAGATTAGTAAACATCAAAAAAAAAAAAAAAAGCGAGACAGAGATGTAAGTAGATAAATATAGGAAGATGTTCAATATAAAATCATTCATAAAAGCAAAATAACCTGAGTGGCTCTCAAAAGGAAGTTATTTAGGTAAATTATACTACATCCATATAGTGAAATAATACAAAGACATCAAAAATGGTGTAGATGTGTATTAATTCATTTAGAAAAATACTGAAGACCTATTTTTAAACAAGGCAGATCCCCAAACAGAATTATATTATAATCTAATTTGTGTACATATGTGTATAATCATAGAAAAAATCTAGGGTACACTCTGGGATTTTATTTGGTGATAGGATTTGGCTATTTAACAATAAGAAATATTCCTTTTATAATGCAGATATAATATAAAAGCGCTTTCATTTTGGGAAAAAAAAAAAGACTCGGTCTGGCAGTAGTTTGAAATGGTGCTGGAGTAAAGAAGATTAATGATAAATTAGGAGGTGGCTGCAAAAGTCCAAGTGATAGTAGATGAGAACATAAAGAGACGCAAGGATGATGGAGCTGAGTCTGAGAAATATTTGAGTGGGAGAAGCAGCGGGACCTGGTGATCAGCTGGGCTTCTGTTACTGCGTTGTCATTTAGGATGCCTATGACTTTAAAACGTAAATAAACAGATCATTAATAAAAGGGGAGGATACCACCATATGGTAGGGTAGGTGGTAAACCAATAGATCTACCTTTAGACAAAAATTTCAGGACATGTTGGAGCTGTCCAGCAGGCAACTCAAAATAAGAGGCTGGGAATTGAGACATGGAGTTTATTGGTATGAAGGTATTGGTGAAAACCATAATCATGGTTTATTACCATCAAATCTTGGTAACTCTCCAGGTAAAATGATCACTAGGTCCACACTGCTTCTAGAGCTCTTATCTTACTAGACTACATTTTCCAAATTACATGAGATTCTACTTCCTAAAATCCTAATCATCCAAATCTCCAATATCATTAGGACTCCCACTTTATCCCAGTCAGGATTAAGTAACTGCCAGACCCTGTGTTAAGTCTTCCAGTGGCTTTTCATTTCATTTAGAACAAGCTCCAAACTCTTGGCCAGGATCTACCATCCCTACGTGATCTAGACTGATATGCTCCCTGATTAGCATTTCCCATCACTTCCCCCATTACTCACTGTGATCTTGTCATTCCGGACGTCTATCTGATCCTTGAACACACTGAGTTCTTTCGAATTTCAGGGCTCAGCACATACTCTTCCTTTTGCCAAGAAGGCTCTTCCTTGGCTTGTCTCATGCCTGGCTCCTTATCTTTCAGATCTAGTTTCAATGTCACCCCCTTTGAAAGGGGCATTCCTTAATCTCCATTTCTAAAGAACCACTCTCCCCTACATCCCACCACTCTATCACATTACCACATCATATTTCCCTCACAGAACTTAACTCTGCTCAACATTATTTTGTTACTTGCTTATTGTCAATCTTTCTTTCCCGAGTATAAACTTTATAACAGAGACCATGTCAATCCAGCATCTATAACAGAACCCAAGACACACCAGGCTTTTCAAACACTTGTGGAATCAAAAATGTGGAATGGGGGCGCCTGGGTGGCTCAGCCAGTTGGGCGGCCGACTTCGGCTCAGGTCATGATCTCGTGGTCCGTGAGTTCGAGCCCCGCGTCAGGCTCTGTGCTGACAGCTCAGAGCCTGGAGCCTGTTTCAGATTCTGTGTCTCCCTCTCTCTGACCCTCCCCCATTCATGCTTTGTCTCTCTCTGTCTCAAAAATAAATAAACGTTAAAAAAAAATTCAAAAATGTGGAATGAATGAAGGATCTAAGGGTTTATAGTAAGTAATGTTAGATTTGCAATCAGAATGACCTTGGCTAAATCAGTCTCAATTTCCATCTATCTAAAACATGGCCAAAAATGTTTACCCTGTCTGTGTTAACAGGGTTTTCATGAGACTTCAGTTTTTTATTTATTTGTTCCTCAACGAATGTTACCCATGTACCTTCTATGTGTTAGGTAGTGTGTTAGTTGCTATGTTCACAGCTATGAATAAAGAGTTCAGTCCAGTGGCTGAGACAGCCAAGTTTAGAGGCAGCTATGAATACACAGTAAAGCTATCAAAAAGACCAAGCACGGGGTGGCCTAACAGCACATAGGAGAGGTACCAAATACATCCTCAGGGAAATCAGGGAAAGGTGAAGAGAAGTAGAAATATATCTGACAAGGAGAAGGCTGGGGGAAGTCTGTGGGAAGAGAAAGAGGAAATGGTTCAGACAGAGGGAACATGTGCAAAGGCCCAAAGGCAAACAAAGACAAGGTGTACTGATGAACCGCATGTCATTCAGGATGGCTGAGATTAGGAAGGGAGAGTGGTGGCAAAATTCAAAACTAGAGCTCTAAAGAGAATCAGGTCAGGGTGGGCCAATGTACCAGCATGGACAATTTGGAGAACTTTGGCAGGAAACAAAAGAGGCAGTGGTGAAGGGGGAGGCTGAACAGGGCATTCCACAGATGAGTCTAGAAACAGGGAGAAACCCATCAGAGAGGGCTCTCAAAGTCATGTTAAGGAGCTGGACTCTATGCTTAGGGTGATGGGAACTACTACAGAGCTTTAAGCTGGATAGTGACCATTCCAGCATGGAGATAAACTGGAGGGAGACAAAATAAGGAACTCAGACTTGTTCATTGAATCAAGAGGGACGTTATGGACAGCATGAATTAAAAGGACAACGGTGATGGATCCAGGAGACAAGTTCAAGAGATGCTTAATGAGATCAGTGAGATCTGATGTGACTGTTAAACCATGTTTCTGGGGGGCATCATCATATTGAGGGATCCCACTGATAAATCTTTTATAATAGCAGTCATTTTGTAACTCATCAAAAAAGGTAAATATTAATGGCTAGGATTTCCTTAATATTAAACTCTTCTACTAATTGTTTCTTAAATTTTGGATTCCTTTTTTGCTTATTTATAACTACCTGACTCAAGAGAGAATTCTATGCTTAGTGATTGCTTGAGATTGGGTCTCTAGGAAGCAGACTCTAAGACAGAGTTTAGTGTGCAAGATGTTTATCAAGGAGTATTCTTGGGATCGACACCTGTGGAAGGGAAGTGGAAGCAGAAATCAAGCATAATTATGAGCCTAATGGCAACCTTGGACAACCTAGTCAGGACCTCTGGAGCTAAAATGGCCTGCTAGAGTTGCCCCATGCTGGATTGAAATGGCCAGGCTGTTATGCCCATCACAATCAGTTGTTGGAAATTGGCCACTGTGAGAAGCATGGAACCTTGG
This sequence comes from Panthera tigris, assembly GCF_018350195.1. Lineage (NCBI taxonomy): Eukaryota > Metazoa > Chordata > Mammalia > Carnivora > Felidae > Panthera > Panthera tigris. The sequence goes on along the minus strand of NC_056672.1, from coordinate 22,734,799 downwards.
GCAAGGTAGTTTCCTGCAAATGAGGTAATCCCTGAAGGTTCTAAAAACTAAAGGCTATTCTGCAGACTGCTTTCCCAATAGATGGGTCAGTAAGTTCTTCACTGAAGAGGGATTGGAGCAGGTGCACCTCCATGTCACAAAGTGATTGTAAGTCCATTGACCCTGGGAGGCCACCCTGACAGGCAGGAAATTGCCACCCTAAGAATATTTGAGAGCTTCTTCCCTTCCTACTTCCTTTAACACACATTTAATGAGCACATTTTTGTGTGTGTCAGGCACAGTGTCAGGCATTGGATCAAAGGTGTACAATACAAAAATGGCCTTCATGAAAATTCTAACGTAATAGGGGACATAGTTTTTAAAAGGAAAGATACTGTACAATTAAACAAAATGCTTTCCCATTGAGATACTGAAAATGAAAGAAGTTGAAAACGGTGGGCAACTGAGAGGAGTCTCATTCCACAGTGTCCAGAGAAAGTGCTTCCAGAGGCCACTCACATTCCTTGGCTCATGGCCCCTTCATCTTCATAACATTTTCTCTCTTCTCTGACCTCTGCTTCCATCCTTATATATTCTGATTCTGACTCTACTCCTCCTGCCCCCTTCATTTGAAGACTCTGGAATCACATCAGGCCCACATGGAGAATCTAGGATAATCTGCCCATTGCACAATCCTTAACCTAATTATATTTGCAAAGTCCCTTTTTCTATGTAATGTAACACATTCACAGGTTCTGGGGATTTGAGTGGGGACAGCCTTGTGTGTTGGGGGGGGGGGGGAAGGACATTATTCAGTCTACCACACTCAATTTCCTCATTTAAAATGGGTATATTAATAAGACCACCTTACAAAGTTGTTGAGAAAATTAAGTTCATACCAAGTATGAAGAGCTCTGCCTGGCATAAAGGAAACCTTCAACAAATGTTAGCAGTGGTTTTTCCCTCCGGGACCTCCTTATCTATGCCCTCCTCTTTATTTATCCCTAGTGTTTCTGTCTTGGTTTAGTCCCTAATCATTCAACTCTTTCCATATCATCTGTTGTCTTCAGTTTTGCCTTCTTAGACACATATCCCCAAACCTCACACTCCCCACCCTTCATACCACCACCAGAGTGGAACCACAGTGATAATATTTCATGAATTCACCCACTTAATAAGTATATATTGTCTACTGTAAATCACGCACCTGCAATCATTAACTACATGGTTAATTCCCGTGACAGCTGGACATCCTCAGCCAGGTACTGAATCTTGTTTATCTTTTTACCCCAGCACCATACAGTTCCTGGACTACTGTAGGTGCTCAATAATGCCTACTGAATGAATTAATGGATGGACGAATCTAGTTATAACATTCTATGATTCTGTAAGGGTAGGAACTGTATTAAATTCTCATCAGAGGAACTTATTCTGATTATTTTTAAAGCAGTTTAGGTGCCGTAAAAATTCATGACTTGCTCAGTGCATTCCTCGGGAAGCATCTCTGTGCCTCTGCACCTCCAGAAATCTCCTTAGCCAGAACTGTACAGAGATACTGGTACAGAAAGGGCAGCTGGGTAACCTGTCAAAGAGGCAGGCTTTAGAGTGGGCATCTCTTTGAGGCGTTTACAAGTGACCCTGTGATGTGGCTGCCATTTTGGTTAAGATATATTTTCTCTCTTTCAACTAATCTCATTTCCTCTCTAGTACAACCAAGGGAAGAAAAAAAGGAAGCAAGATACTGAGAAGGGCCCTTCTCTGTGCTCCCCATTCGAGTGCCTGCCAAACCAATTAATACCTCCTGAATGTTATCTCCCTGCTATGTTAATGTTATGTTAATAAATGCAATTAAGATAACATTCAGGAGGTGTTAATTGGTTTGGCAGATGTACATGAATAAGAAGCACAGATATTTTGCTTTCCCTATTTATGGAGGCAGGAAGTGACACAAAGTTGGACAAAAGGAAACTTAATTTGCCTCCAGTCTCTTTTGATACTACTTGGGCCTTTTCTGTTAAGTAATATATGAGATTCTTAAAAATGCTAATTTAGATGGTATTACAAAGATGAAGTGATTGTCAAATGTTGCAAAAACACTGAAATTATCTTTTGCCACAAGAATTAACTACATGGTATTTACTCCCTTGAAAATGTTATATATGCCATATATACTATATATACACACATACACATACTTGCTTTCAAATGTGCCCATAGCATATATGTAAATAAGCTCCATGCTAATTTATGAAGCAGATTGTTCCAGAAGACTAATTTCTAGACTATTCTTGATGTAATTATTTAATATATTCCAGGGACTTAAGAACTAATGTCGTTTTACTGTAACTTACAATAAGATGGTAACATTCACTTTTTGTTTTTAGAAACTGCATATATATTATACATAATTTATATAATAAATTATATATTATATATTTATTATATAAAGTATATATTTATAATTATATATAATTATATATTTTAAACATTTTAAATTATATATTTTAAATTATATATGCATAGATATATGTATATACACACACACACACACACACCAGTGTACCTTACTTTGTAAAACAGAGGTTTTCTCTGAAATTTCTATTTATACAAATATATATTTGTATAGACTTGAAGCAAAGAAACGTTACATTGTATTGCCATCAAGGTCACTGTGTTTGTTTCTGGAACTTGGCATTTGCCAGGACATCACATGGCCTTTGGCAGGCTTGGTCTTCCCAGGGCCTTATTAGGACACACCTCTAATAGAAGCCTGGCTAAGTGCGGAGATCTGAGAGGATGTCAGAGAACAGACCCACTGAGGTTCCTTGGGCAAATTATCAGTGTCTATGCTGGGAACCAAATGGAGAGAACTAAACTGAAATGCTGGTCTTCAATCTGGACTACAAACACTTTGGAAGCCCTTGACCTCCATGCTAAGACACCATTTTCTCTAAAATACACCAACTCTTTAATAAGGGTTTTCCAGGGAGAAAAAAGGAGGAGGGAAGAAAAAGAGGAAGAAGGGAAGGAGAAAGACTTCATTAAATTTTATATGTATTGCAAGACTGAAGTCCAATTCCAGAAGTGCTAAAATGTGTATCTCAAATTAAAGAATATTATGTATTTGCCTGGGAAAGAAAAATAACACAGTAGATAGCTAGAATATAATAGCCACTGCTTTGTTTCAAGTGGGTTATTCTGAGCCAGTATCTGTTGCATAATTCTGGAGAATTCGCCAATCCTTGAGAAATACGTTTGTATGCTTCTTTGCTAAACACCCATCTGCAGCCCTTAACTGTCCCTTTATTCCATTTCTCAATGTGAGTCCCCTGGATCTTACATATAGAATAATGGGACTATTCCTACCTCTCAATCTCTGAGTGTGGGTAATTTCTTAAACCATAAAGGGTTTTTGTTGCTCTTCAGTGACAATAGCTGTTAACTGAAGATTGTGAAAAAATATCCTTCTAATCTGTACGCGTGTATGTGCAAATGTGTCTGTAATATTTTCCAGTGAGATAGAATCACTGTGGCTCATAGTTTTTAGGTTTTACAATCTTGGCTTCCCTCCAGGCTAAGGAGGTAGAGGAACACTCCCAAATGCAGTGACACTGACTCAGTGTTTTAGGGCAGTCCCCACTACAGCTCTTGGCTTTGATGGACTCTGGAGTGGAGTAAAGCCTTGACACAGAATCCATTGAGAAACCATTTCCAGATGATCCTGCTGTACCCTGGAGAGAAGTATTGCTCACAGTGGGCACCTCTTGCAACACTGCCCCAAGAGCTCAGGAGGTTGCCTGATCACGCAACAAATCCTTTCAAGGCAGTATACCATAGGCCAGGGATCAGCAAACATTCTCAGTTGAAAAAAAAAAAAAGTAGGTTATACTCACTTTTAAATTATTTTTAGGTAAAATCTGCATTCACGTCATGGCAGAGATAACAAATAGCTTACATGAGTGTAACAGGCTGAATTGTGTGTCTCCCCCCCCCCCCGACCAAATTCATATGTTGAAACCCTAACCCCCAATGCTCAAAATGTAACTGTTTTTGGAGATAGGATCTTTAAAGAAGTCATTAAGCTAAAATGAGACCCTTGGAGTGGGCCCTAATCCAATCTGACTGGTATCCTTTTAAGAGGAAAAACACACAAAAGCCACACCAGGGAAGAGCATGCACAGAGGAAAGACAATGTGAGGACACAGTAAGAGGGTGGCCCATATGCAAACCTCATGACATCTGGATCTTGGACCTCCAGGCTCCAGAAGCATGAGAAAAAAATTTCTGTTGCTTAAGCCACGCAGTCAGTGGTATTTTGTTATGGCAGCCCTAACAAACCAATACACCGAGTGACTGCTATTGGTGGCCCAAAGCACGATGTAAGAAAGGACTCTGGCATGGCCAACATGGGCTTGGGAGGGAGAGCAGTACTAAGCCATCCTTACTCCGTGGGGTGGAATTGAGAAGATTTGAATACCTTTGTAATACTCATATGCACACAGGAACAAACCCCAAAGTCTGTAAGTAGAAAAATCTTGGTCTTATTCAAAGGTGTTTATACGTTCCACCTCAGTTAGAAATAGATTGAATGTATGTGTATTTGTCAGTTTCTTTAGCTTCCACAAAAGAATGTCCATCTTACTCCCAACCTTGCTAATTAGTAACCATGGCACTGCACTGAATTGAATCAACAACCCAGTACAGATGCTTTTCTGGTCAGAAGGAAAAGCCTGAAACTTAATTGATGTTCAATATTAGTAGGAAAACTATAAATATTTATGAATAAGTCAATCTCATTTGGTGATTTTCTAATTTATTTTTTATTTTTTGAGAACATCCATTTTCAGCTTCATTTCTCCCACCAAAGGACTTTGGAAAACCAGCATTTCTTCCCTAAAGAATTGAGACCAAAAGTCATAAGTTACGTATTTATGAAAGTCAGGCCTCTGCAAGATTTCAGTTGAGAGTGCTTGATTTTTTTTCTCATTGATCTTCTAATACTTGTGTTCTAACTCTTGGGTCTTTTAAAAAATTTAAGATACACTTTTGGTTCTAACTAATCTTTGACTCAAAATTGGATAATTGGGTTTTGGGGTTTTTAGTTTCTTTGCTTTCTCTAGTTTAACGTGTCCATAACAAGAGCCTTAATTTGGAAAATGTCCCAATGGGGTGCTTTGTTTTCAATGTGCTCAGTGTTTTAGAGAGATTGTTGTGTTGGAAACACAATTAGACACTGATTGTCTGATGAACCCAGCCTCCCTTAGTAGTGAACAAGGAAGAGGGTAAGGGGATGTGATTAGGCAATGTTAGGACTTCAGAAAAACTGTTATACCATTTAGTATAGACCTGACCAAGCGGTCTAGCCCCGTATCACCAACACAAGCAAACCCAATTTGGGCAGTTCAAGAAAATCCATTGCTATGTACTACATGTTTGTGTCCCTCTCCTCCCCTCACCCCCCACACACAATTCATATGTTGAAACCCTAATTCTTAATGTGATGGCATTTGGAGATGGGGCTTTTGGGAGATAATTAGGTCTTGAAGGTCTGAAACTTAACTGATGTTCATTATTTGTAGGAAATCTATACATATTTCTTTATGAAGAAGTGAATTTCATTTGATGATTTTTCTAATTTATTTCTATTTTTTTGAGAATATCCATTTTCAGCTTCATTTCTCCCTCCAAATGGAGCCCTTAAAATGGGATGAGTGCCCTAAGGGTCACAAGAGAGCTTGCTTTCTCACTCTCTCTGCCATGTGAGGATACTGAATCTGCTGGCAGCTTGACCTTGGACTTTCCAGTCTCTAGGACTGTGGGAAATAAATTTCTGTTGTTTAATCCACCCAGTCTATGTATCTGGTTAAAGCAGTGCAAAACAGACTAAGACATCCATCAAGTAAGCCACTTTACTTATACCTTTCACACAACTAAGTCTTCCCTAACTACAGACTTTAATTCTTCAGTGCTGTTCCTAGCCCATAGGCTCAATAATCCCCTACGATTTAACCCTTCCAACAGCACACACTCCATTACCTATCTACAGACTTTTCTAAAATAATTGGAAGTACCAGTGGGGTAGGGGCACAGAAGTTAGGTTCTCTCCTCCCAACTTAGTGCATTTGTGTGATTTTTAACCTGAAACCATATTGTTACTTTTTACATTTTTATTTTTGATCTACATACAATAAAATTCAATCTTCTGATGTGCAATTCTAAGACTTTTGGCAAAAGCAGAGAGTCACAGAACCACCACCCTTATCAAGACACAAAACAGTTTCCATCACTCCCCTGCCCCAATTCCTTCAGGCTGCCTGTTTTTAGTCAAACATTCCACCACTGACCATGAAAAACCACTGTTTTGTTCTCCATCCTTGTAGCTTCAGCTTTATCCAGAATGACATATAAATAGAATCATATAGTATGTGATTTTTAAAATTTGGCTTCTTTCACTCAGCAGAATGGCTTTGACATTCATCCAAGTTGTCGGATATATCAATTAGTTTATTCTTTTTATTGCTTAGTAGTATTCCATTGCACGGATGTACCACAGTGATTCTCCATTCACTCATTAAAGGACATTTGGGGGCACCTGGGGGGCTCAGTCTGTTAAGCGTCTGACTCTTGATGTTGGCTCAGGTCATGATTTCACAGTTCATGAGATCGAGCCCTGAGTCAGGCTCCATGGTGACAACTCAGAGCCTGCTTGGGATTCTCTCTCTCCCTCTCCCTCTTCCCTTCCCCGACTCATGTGTGCCCTCTATCAAAATAAATAAATAAAATTAAAAGAAAAAAAAAAAAGAATTCTGTACCTAACTCAAGCCCACAAAGATTTTTTCCTAGGCTTTCTTCAAAACTTTTATAGATTTATGTTTTGCATTTACCTCTATTTACCCATTTTGAGTTTGTTTTGTATAAAATGCAAAGTATAGGTCAAGGTTCATTTTTTATTTTTGCATATGGATGTCCAGTTGTTCAAGCCTAATTTTTTGAGAAGACTATCTTTTCTCCATGGAATTGCCTTTGTATCTTTTTCAAAAATCAACTGATCATAATTTTGTGAGTCTATTTCTAAAGTCTCTATTCCATTCCATTGATCTGTGTGTCTATATTTTCATCAATATCTCATTTCCTTGATGACTGTAGCGTTATAGTAAGTCTTGATGTCAGGAAATATCAGTCTTCCAATTTTCATTTTCAAAATTTTATGGGACATTTTACTTTGCCTTTCATATAAATCTTAAACTCAGTTTGCCAATACAGACAAACACACCTGCTGGGATTTTTATTGGAATTAAATCAGATATATAGATCAAATTTGGAAGAATTGACATCTTAACTATATTGAATCTTCCAACCCATGAACATGGTGTTGTCTTTATTTATTTCATCAATGTTTCCGAGTTTTAGGCATACAGATCCTGGTAAATATACCTAATATAATATACCTATTTATTTATTTATTTGTTTATTTGTTTGTTTGTTGTAAATGGTACTAATATTCAATTTTGGTTTCTTTTTTTTTTAAATTTTTTTTTTAACGTTTATTTATTTTTGAGACAGAGAGAGACAGAGCATGAACGGGGGAGGGGCAGAGAGAGAGGGAGACACAGAATCGGAAGCAGGCTCCAGGCTCTGAACCATCAGCCCAGAGCCCGACGCGGGGCTCGAACTCACGGACCGTGAGATCGTGACCTGAGCTGGAGTCGGACACTTAACCAACTGAGCCACCCAGGCGCCCCTCAATTTTGGTTTCTAATAGTTTACTGTTATTATATAGGAATACAACTGCTTTTTATACTTTAATCTTATAGCTTGAGACCTTACCAAACTCACTTTTAAGTTCTAGGAGCATTTTTGCGGATTCTTTAAGGTCTTCTACTTAGGCAATATTGTCACCTGGAAAGTTTTACTTTCCAACCTGAATGCCTTTTATTTCACTTTCTTGCCTTACTAAATGGACTAGAACTTCCATTATGAACACTGAATAGGAGTAGTAGAGCCAACACCTTGATTTGTCCATTGTCTTAGGGGAAAATATTCAGTCTTTCATCATTAAGGATGATGTTAATTACAGGTGTTTATAGATGTCCTTAATCATGTAAAAGAAGTTTCCTTCTATTCCTAGAGTACTGAGAATTTTATCATAAATAAATGCTGAATTTTATAAAATATTTTCTTTAATCATTGAAATGATTAATTGGTTTTTCTTCTTTTGTCTGTTAATGTAGTAAATTACATTGATACATTGAATCTTTTTTTATAAATGCTTATTTCTGAGAGAAAGAGAGAGAGAGTGCACATACATGAGCAGGGGAGGGGTAGAGAGACAGGGGGGACAGAGGATCTGAAGTGGGCTCTGTACTGACAGCACAGAGCCCAATGCGGGACTCAAACTCATAACTGTGAGATCATGACCTGAGCTGAAGTCGGATGCTTAACTGACTGAGCTAGCCAGGCACCCTGATGCATTGAATCTTAAAACAAGCTTGAGCCTCCAAGATAAACTCTATTTGGCTGTGATGTGTTACATTTTTATATATTATTGGATTTAGTTTGTTAATATTTTGTTGATTCTTGTTGGTACCTATGTTATAAGGGTCTATAGGTTTCTTGCACTATATTTGTTCTAGCAGCAGGTAATATTGACTTCACAAAATGGGTTAAGAAATGTTCTCTCCTCTTCCACTTTCTAGAAGAGATTGTGTAGGTGGCATAATTTCTTCCCTAAATGTTTGGTAGAATCACCAGTTAAATAACTAAGGCCCAGTGTTTTCTTTTTGAGAAGGTTTATAACTACAAATTAAATTTCTTTCATAGAAGTAGAACTATTCAAGTGATTTATTTCTTAAGTTTTGTAGTTTGTGTTTTTTTTTTTAATTTTTTTTTTAACGTTTATTTATTTTTGAGACAGAGAGAGACAAAGCATGAACGGGGGAGGGGCAGAGAGAGAGGGAGACACAGAATCGGAAGCAGGCTCCAGGCTCTGGGCCATCAGCCCAGAGCCCGACGCGGGGCTCGAACTCATGGACCGCGAGATCGTGACCTGAGCCGAAGTCGGACACTCAACCGACTGAGCCACCCAGGCGCCCCTGTAGTTTGTGTTTTTAAGGAACTAGTACATTTTGTCTAAGTTGTCATGTTTAAGAACACAGTGTCGTTCTAGCATTCCTTTATTGTACTTTCAGTGTCTATAGGGTTTGTGGTGATATTCTCTCCTTCATTCCTGATGTTGGTAGTTTGGTCATCTCTCTCTTTCTTTTTCTTGGTCAGTCTGGCCAGTTGTTTATTACTTCTTTAAAAATCTTTTCAAACAACTAGATTTTAATTTCATTAATTTTCTCTGTTTGTTTTCAATTTCATTGATTTCTGTTTTAGCTTTAAAATTTTCTTTTTTCTCATAGCTTTGAGTTTAGTTTATCTTTTTTCATTTTCTTCAAATGAAAGATTACCAATTTGAGACCTTTCTTCTTTTCTAATGTAAGCATTTTAGTGCTATAAATTTTCCTCTAAGCACTGTTTTAATGAATTCCACAGACTTTAATATGTTGTATTATTTTCATTCAGTTCAAAATATTTTATAATTTCTTAGGAAATTTCTTTGACCTTTGAATTATTTAAAAGTATATTTTTAATTTCTAAATATCTGGGAGTTTTCCAGATATCTTTCTGTTACTATAGTTTAATTCTGTTATTATAAAAAAATACTTTGTACTACATCAATTCTTTTAGGTTTGTTAAGGTTTGATTTATGGCCCAAAATATGGTATATCTTGGTGGATGTTCCATGTGATGACGAAAAGTATGTGTATTCTGCTGCTGTTGAGTGGGCAAGTATATAAATGTCAAATAGTTGTTGGTGTTGTTCAGATCTTCCACATACTTGCTGGTTTTCTGTCTACTTATTCTCTGAATTACCTAGAATGAGGTTTCAAGGTCTCTAAGTACAATGGATTTGAATATTTCTCCCCTTAATTTTATTAGTTTTTATCGTGTATTTTGAAGAAGTTTTTAGATGCATACACATTTAGGACTGTCATCTTCTCTTTTTGGTGAATTGATGCTTTTTATCAGTATGTAATGTCACTGGTATTTTTCCTTGTTCTTAAATCTATGTCTGGTATTAATAAAGCCACTAACACTTTCTCTCTTTTTTTTTTTAAGAGCGAGAAAGCCAGAGAGAGAGCACTCGAACAGAGGAGAGAGGCAGAGAGGGTAGAGAGAGAATCTCAAGCAGCCTCCACGCTCACTGCAGAGCCCAATGTGGGACTCAATCTTACGACCCTGGGATCATAACCTGAGTGGGAATCAAGAGTCAGATGCTCAGCCAACTGAGCCACCGAGGCGCCCCTCACTTTCTTATTAGTATTTATATTGTATATCTGTTTACATCACTTTGTTTTTAACCTGTCTATATTATTATATTTAAAGTGGGTTTTTTTAAAGTCTATTTATTCATTTTGGGGGGGGGCAGAGAAAGAGGGATAGAGAGAGAGAAAATACCAAGCAGGTTCCATGCTGTCAGCACACAGCCTGATGTGGGGTTCGAACGCACAGACCTTGAGATCATGACCTGAGCCAAAATCAAGAGTTGGATGCTTAACTGATTGGGCCATCCAGGAACCCCAAAGTGAATTTCTTGCAGATATCTATCTTGGGTTCTGTATCTTGGGTTCGTGTCTTTAGTTAATGTGTTTAGAGGATTTACATTTAATGATATTATTGACTTAGATTTAGCTTTACCATTTGTTTTATGTTTGTTCCCTCTGTGTTGTTTGTCCTCTGTCTCCCCCTTTTGTGCCTTTTCTTGGATTTATAAATATATATTTTTAGTATTTTATTTATTTGTATAAATACTTTAGTTTGTTCTAGGGATTACAATTACATACCTAACTTTTCAGTTTATTTAGAATTCACATATTACCACTTCAACTGAAATGCAGAAATCTTACAATCATATAGGTCCATTTACCCTTCCCATTTATGTTGTAATTTTCATATGTACTATATCTACTTATGCTGAAAATCCCATTAGACAATGTTACAATTTTCCTTCAGTAGTCAGCAGTATCTTAAAGAGGTTAAGAGAGAAAACTATTCTATTTATCCAGATATTTACCATGTATATTGTTCTTTCTGTCATGGTTTTCATGGTTTTCTGTCTCTCAGTGATAATTCATTTGGGCTCAGACCCAAAACTTTGATGTCAAATTTTATTCTTCACTTGCCCTCACCCTCCATACCGTACCCAGTTCATCAGCAAGCTGGCTCTATGTGCAAAGTATACCTTGTATGTGTCCTTAAGTCACTCCTGTCTGAAACAAGTATTCTGGAGCTGTAAAAATTAAAAAAAAATTTAATGAAGACAAAAATCTTATCTCCTAGCATTTTAATAAAAAGCAAATTTAAAAAAAAAACAAAATTATTTCTTTAAAGTTATGCAGAGAAGAGAAGAAAAATGTTATTTTTGAAATCTTTTGACTAGTCAAGTTTAGTATAATGAAAAAAAAAGTTCTAATCTATATCCAGCACTGGAGCCATCATATTTCCATTTTATAGTCAACTGGATACATTTTCTTTCATTCTGCCTCTCAGAATTTTGTCCTTTTGAGGCAGGCAAACACTCAGCCTTGGCAATATTGTCTCTCATTTAACAATCTATTTCAGTCTTATCCTTGGCAGTTAACAATGACCTCGCACTGCTGACACATTTTCAGTGTGTGCATGGCTGTGTATGAAATGTTGTTATTTTCCTATGCTGCTCTCCCCTTTGATCATCAACCTTGTCTTGTCTCCTACTCTCCCTTGCAGCTCTAATTGTTTTTACTCCTTTGAAACCCTCTGAGAAAAGGAGGTCCTAAAAGAATACTCTCCCTTTCCAAGGCTGCCAGCTTAGAAAATTTCCAGTTTCTTTTTCCCTGCATATTTTTGGTTTTGTTAAGGCACACGTTTCCTTTCCATCTAGCCTACACTAGCCAAGACCTGTCTACACCAGTCTTCCTCCATTAGTAACATCCCAACACCCTCAGATGTCACAGTGGATGAGTATGAGACTGTAAATCAGAACACTTGATATAAACCATAATCCTACCACATCTGGCTATAAACCTTGCGCAAATCACTGAGCCACCCTGGGACTAGCTCTCTTCGTCTATAAAATGGGGGTGATCATTATCTAACTTGCAGGGCTGTTTTAAAAGATTAAATGAATGAATATGAATGTTCTTGAGAAGTGTGATTCAATGATATTGATTTTTGTTCAGTTTAATAAACATCTATTAGTAACTAACAGGGGTAGCAAACTCAGGACTATAAGTAATATAAATACATGCAGCAGGCAGGGTTCCATGCATTAGGGAACAGGGAGGATGTGTGTGTGTCTAAATAATTAGAGATCACAAGGCTCTCTGGGGAGGACAACCAGGACTCAGCTCCTCCTAGTGATTTACCAGGCAGGGGATGCCTAGCCATCCCACTCCAATTTGGAGCAACTCTGAAAGGTCATTCTAGCTCAAGAGTTCTTTATGGTATCAGATGAGACAACTGGGTTTGCATCAGGGCTTGGCTTCTCCCTTGGCCCGCTCCTGCCTCCTTCTTCCCCCCGGTGTTTCCACAAGGGTGCTCCTGAATAAACATCTTATACACTAAACTCCATCTCAGAATCTGCTTCCTGGGGAATCCAACCTGCAACACCGTTCCTGAACTCATGGAATAATCTGTATGCTAAGCTAGGCAGGCAGAGGATTTCAATACCATGCGATAAGTGATAGAATAGTTATACAAACAAAAGCTATGGGAAGGAAAGAGGGAGTATGCAGATCAACCAAGGGGACTCAAGTCTTCCCACAGCAGGCAATCTTGAAGTGGCTTTTGAAAGCTAATTAAGCTGTGACCAGATAAAGAAGGGGGAACAGGTATTCTAGGTAGAGAAAGAAACACTAAAAGAGAACAACAGACAGACATCCAAGGAATAGAGACCATGGGTATTCATGGAGAACCACCAGCAGCTTGGTACTCATAAAATTCAAGACACCTAAAAGAACTTGAGAAGTAATGAAACCTAAAATGTAAACTGGGGATTGCCATGAGATAAAGTGGGAGAGAAAAGTTACAATTTAAGAGCTTGGCCTTGATTCAGTAGATACAGAGACTGATTTTCCCTCCCAACTCTGAACACTTTTTCTCTCTTCCCTCCAATAAGCTTTAAAGTTGGTCCTTCATGGAATGTATTTTCATTCAATAGGTTATGCCTTGAGAAACCTCATCTCTTATTGTAATTCAAAATCTATACATGAACATCTAATTCAACATCTCCACTTGAATGGCCCACAAGAACCACAAATTCAGTGTGGCCAAAACTGAACTAATCACCTGACCTCCCTCATCTTTCTGAATTCCCTACGTTGGTGAATATTAACACTGTCCATCCAGTTGCCCAAGCCACAGTCCTATGCATCAGTCTTGATTCCTTTTTCTGTTTCCCTCTTCAGGCGCAATCCTTCAATGTATCCAATAAATAATCCTATTTTAATACATTTTGGAGCATTACTTTACTGCTACTTCCTGAGTTCAGTGAAAGCTCTTAACAACTAGATAATCTGCCTCCCGTCTTACTCTTTTCAAATCCATTTGCCAAACAACTACAAGAGTAATCCTTCCAAAACACAAATCTGATCATGCCGAGCCTCAGCTTAAAGTCCTCCAGGGGTCCCCATAATCTTCACCATGAAGTCCAAAGTCCCTAACAAAACTCTTCATTGTCTGACCATGGATTTCATGCTTTCTGCTTTCTGCACACTATATTACTTTAAAATTTTCCAGCTCTTTATGCTCTCTCTTGCTTTTAGAACATGCACCAGGTTGCACTCACAGCCTAAAATACATTTCCCTGCCTGTCTTTCCTCCTCTTCTTCCTTTCACCTAATTAAGATCTATTAGTCCTTCAGGGCTAAACTTAAATGTTCATTTCTCTAGAGAGTTTTCTCTGCCACCCTTACCCTTATTATAAGCTAAGTGTCTTGTTTATAATTCTATCAATCTACTCTTACTTCTCTCTATGATGAGAGTATAATTGAAGCCAAAAAAAATGTCTTATTTATTTCTGAATTTCCAACATTTAGCATAATACTTGGCACGTAATAGTTTTCAATAAATATTTTCTAAATGATCAAGGGTCGCCTGGGTGGCTCAGTCAGTTAAGTGTCTGACTCTTTTTTTTTAAACAATTTTTTTAATGTTTATTTATTTTTGAAAGAGAGACAGAGTGCGAGCAGGGGAGGGGCAGACAGAGTAGGAGACACAGAATCTGTAGCAGGCTTCAGGCTCTGAGCTGTCAGCACAGAGTCCAACACGGGGCTTGAACTCACAAACTGTGAGATCATGACCTGAGCCAAAGTTGAAGGCTTAGCCAACTGAGCCACCCAGTTGCCCCAAGATTCCAACTCTTGATCTCAGTTCAGGTCATGATCTCACATTTTATGAGTTTGAGCCCTGCGTTGGGCTCTGCACTGATGGCATGGAGCCTCCTTGGGATTCTGTCTCTCCTCTCTGTCCCTCTCCAGCTTGTGCTCTCTCTCAAAATAAATACACTTTATAAAAATAAATAAATAAATAAATTAATTAATTAATTAATTAAAAAAACAGAATTTGATTTCCAAATATACACTCTGACGGCAATGCAGGTCAGGGTTTCAAAAGAGAACTTACTGAAAAAGACAAGAAATAACAAGTGCTAGCAAGGAAGAAGAGAAAAAGGAACCCTTTTGTGCACTGCTGGTGGGAATGTAATTTGGTGCAGCCAGTTTGGAGGCTCCTCAAGAAATTAAAAATAGAACTACCCTACCATCCAATAATTCCACTACTGGGTATTTATTTACCCTGACAGAACAAAAACGCTAATTCAAAAAGATACACACACACCCCTATTTACTGCAGCATTATTCACAATAGCCAAGATATGGAAGCAACTCAAGTGTCCATCAATAGATGAATCCATAAAGAAGATGTGGCATACACACACACACAAATGTTACTCAGCTATAAAAAAGAATGAGATCTTGCCATTTGCAAGATGGATAGACTGAGGGCATTGCACTTAGTGAAAGAAGTCAGACAAAGAAAAATAAATACCATATGGTTTCACTTATATGTGGAATTTAAAAAACAAAACAAATAAACAAAAAGCAGAAACAGACCAATAAATACAGACAACAAACTAGTGGTTGCCAAACGGGGTTGGGCAAAATGGGTGAAGGACAGTGAGAGATACAGGCTTCCAGCTGTTGAATGAATACGTCACAGGAAAAAAAGGCACAGCATGGGGAATAGAGTCAATGGTATTGTAACAGCATCATATGGTGACAGATGGTAGCTACACTTGTGGTGACCATAGCATGATGTATAAATTTGTTGAATCACTACACTGCACACCTGAAACTAATATAACATTGTGTGTCAACTATACTTTAATTTAAAAAAACAAAAGGGAGAGAATCTACTGGAGGCCAGAACATAGGTTACAAGATGTAGTAATGACCTACACTGGAAAAGTGGGAGTAGAAATAGGGAAGATAGGAGCAAGACAGAAAAATATCTTGGAGGGGCACCTGGGTGGCTCAGTCTGTTAAGCGGCCAACTCTTGATTTTGGCTCAGGTCATGATCTCGCAGTTCATGAGTTTGAGCCCCACACTGGGTTCTGCACTGACAGTGTGGGGCCTTCTTGGAATTCTCTCTCTCTCCCTCTCTTTCTGCCCTTCCCCCACGTGCTCCCTCTCTCTCTCTCTCTCTCTCTCTCAAAATAAATAAATAAGCTTAAGAAAAAAAGAAAAATATCTTGGTATATCTTGGTAAAATCAGAATTGCTGACTGGATGATGGGGGTGAGGGAAAGACTGTGGTATAAAATGATCCCTGGATTTCTGACTTGGGCACCAAGCTAGTGATACCTTAACTATGATAGAATACAAGAGAAGAAGCAGGTTGAACAAAGGGCATAAAGACGAAGAGTGTGATGGTTCATTCATCTAGGGCATGTTGAATGAGGTGAGGTGAGGTGAGGTGCTTATGGGAGACTCAGATGGAGTTATTTGGACATCAGCATATAGGGTGAAGAGAGGAATAGAAACCACAAATAGGATGGCCCATGGGAATAGTGACTACAAGAAGGAAGTCATGAACACTGACCTGGGAACACCAACTTTGCTACAGATTGTGCTTTTGTCCAGATCCAGATCCACTCTCCACCCTGCCCCAGGAGACTGACCTATGTGGTCATCAATCTTTGCCCTCTAGTTTTATTTGGGTTTAGTCCGTGTGGGGGACCAGCAGGAGACAGGAGAGAGGAAAGAGGAGAGTGAAGTCTGAATATTTATTCTCCAGCTTTCTCCCTGCTTCATCTATTCACCGAATCTCGTAGCAACTTTCAGGTACCCTCTTCACACAACTACCTCTCCAGGTTCCAGTAACTGACCCTTGCACCAGCAGGCATAGGTATGGTAATGAAGCCCACATGTCATTGAATGAGCTGTTCCTAAGCCACACACACTTTGTAAACAGCCCCCTGACTAAACTCTCCTCAATTACCCAGCTTGACTATGTCATCCATTTCCTAAAGAGAGCCTGACTGATATAGAGGGGATCCTAGGAAAGGAAAGATAGAAAACTAATCTGATAAACTAACCCTATTCACGTGAGTTAGCATTACCTTTCCTAAACAGTCTTCTCTGAAAACTAAAAGAATAACTTCAAAAGTAGAAATATCAGGGGTGCCTGTGTGGCTCAGTCACTTAAGCATCTGACTCTTGATTTTGGTTCAGGTCATGATCTCAATGTTGGTGAGTTCAAGCCCTGCATCCAGCTCTGCACTGATAGTGTGGAGCCTGCTTGGGATTCTCTATCTCCCTGCCCCTTCCCCACTCAAGTTCTCTCTCTCTCAAAAATAAATAAAATATATTTTTTTTAAAAAACAGAAATTTATGTTTTAGGGCAAATGAGCAAATAGTTATTAGGATGACTATAATGGGAAATTAACATGGGAATCCCTGAAATTAAATTTCAATGAGGCACCTTCCAAAGGGCTAAATAACTGTACAGATGAGTTACTTGGAGGTATCTATGGTGACATGGGTCTCACAATGAACTTTGTAAGACATAATAATAGCAGGGGTTACTAATAACTGGGTATAAAATACTGGTGAGTTGGGAAAGTGGATCTAAAAATACTACCCTTACCAACTCAGTGACATCCATCTCATTTGGGTCCACTAGTTGGGCAACAAAATAGAACAAAAGAAATGCATAGATGTCAGGGGAAATCCAGCCATCCTACTCCACTTGAAACACAAAATTTGTAACATTTATATATCTTCTTGCATTGAAGATGGGGTTTGATTCATGTATGGTCTCAACATTATTTCTTTTCTTTTTAAATTTTTAAAAGTTATTTATTTTAAAAGTTATTTATTTTGAGATAGAGAAAATGAGCAGAGGAGGAGTAGAGAGAGAAGGAGAGAGACAGAATCCCAAGCAGGCTCTGCACTGTCAGAGCGGAACCCAATGTGGGGCTCATACTCACGAACCTGTGAGATCATGACCTGAGTCAAAATCAAGAGTCACTTGACCGACTGAGCCATCCAGATGCCCCTCCACATTACTTCTGAACATACTAAAGCAAGACAACAGCCATTCTTTAGGCTCTCCAATTACAGAATAAAGGCCACTGCCAGCTCTGCTTCAGCTCTGTGATATCTTCTTCCACGTCTATATCCTCTTGGTCATCTTTACTGCTCCACAGTTTATGACTCACTTTCTAAATGAACCCTGTAAACCAGTTCCACTTGACTCAAGGCAGCCACGATCATAGCTACAACCCCTGAGGACCCTTATATTGCCCTCTTGTTCATTGAAAGTGACTAGACTGCAAATTTAATTTGTTTTTTCGATGATTTATCTAACCAATCTGGCCAAAATGCAGGGGGAAAAAATAATAGAGGCCACTCAAGAACAATTAAAATGTCAACATGTTTAGAAAGAGACCTATTAGTAATGCCAATAGGAAATACTTTTGATGTTGATATTCAGGTCATTAGCACTCAGTGTTAATCAGGCATCAGAACTTTACGCAGACTTACATTTAGGTGAAGAAAGTAGACCCAGGGCTATAGGCTGTTTGCTCTGCTCATCTTAAATCAACATCTAAATCAAATCAAAGAAAAATCTCAAACTTGGAAATAACTCTGGAGTTCATCTCTTCTGACTTGCTTCTCAATTCACTAATTTCTTGTATGATGTCACTGGCAAAGTCACTCATTCGCACATTCAACACACACGAACTGAGCACCTATCCCAAGCTTTATTTAACCCCAAAGGTGAAAGCTCTTTGGTTGCTACTTCCATGCTAAGCCTGTCCTTCAATGCTGGCTTCATGAGATGAATCCCTATCATCAATTTATCTTGAACCAACACCTGCACCCCCCACCCCACACTTCCAGAAGAGAAAACTCTGTTCTGTCTTCAAATATTTTTAGGGAGTGATTATACTTTGGTACCATCCATCCTAACCCAAGTGTTTTTTAGGCAAAATATGCCATGTTTGTTCCATCACTCCTTACATGATTTGGTGTCCAAACTGCTCATGACCCTGGCCACACTTCTCTCTGCACATTCAAGTCTGTCAAACCCCCTCTTACTGAGAAGAGCCCACACTGGAAGATACGCCCAACATGTGACCTATAATGACCTGGACACTGTGTTTTTGCTAATATAATGCCTCAGCTTTTTGAAGACACTCCTGTGATTTTGTTATAGGAGGATTGGCTTTGGAGTCAGACCTGAATTTGTATTGATAGATGATAGATTGATAGACGTTACTCCATGTCTCCAAACCCTAAATTCATCTGTAAAACAGATATGATTGCTATTTCCTTATGAATTTTGAGGGTGAAGATAGATGACGTATGTAAAACCCTTAGCACAGTACCCAATACACAGCAGATGCTAAGAATCATTAACTGAAAAATAAAGTGTGGGGCGAGGGACACCTGAGTGGCTCGGTGGGTTAAACGAACAGCTTTTGAGTTCAACTCTGGTCATGATCTCATGATCGTGAGATACAGCCCCAAGTGGGGTGCTGCACTGGGCGTGGAGCCCACCTAAGATTCTCTCTTCTCTCCCCCTGCAACTCCAGAGCACATGTGTGCTCTCTCTCTATCTCAATTTTTTTTTTCTCTAACTTTTTAATCCTATTGTGTCACCTGCAGATTTGACAAACCTGAGCGTTAAGCCCTCATCAAAGTCACTGATAATGCTATGGCTAAGAAGGACCAAGGACAAAAAGCCATGTGACACATTAGGAGGCCTTCACCCAGGCTTATATCTATTTCCACTTTTCATCAGTTGTTTAATGAGTTGTGAAGAGAGCTTACTGCATTGACATCATACACACATTCCTTCATCGTTCCACAAGAGCATCTTAAGAGAAAAAACAGGCTGAAAAATTTGTCCCTGGCATTCTCCGCATCTTTTCTGCCCAGTAACTCTGCTAAATAAGAAAATGATATTTGCTCTGGTTTAGTGAATTTATACTAGCTCATCTTCTTCTCTAATTACCTGTAAGTCATCTAATAATCCACCGTATTTCTTTACATCCTCCTTCTTCTTCATGGTAGGCAAAATAACACCCCTTCCCCCAAATGTGTCCATGTCCTAATGCTGGAACCTGTGCATTTGCTACTTTATTTGGCAAAAGGACTTTACAGACGTGATTAAGGTTAAGGATCTTGAGATAAGGCAAGCATCCCAAGTTAACCAGGTGAGCCCAATATAATCACGTGAGTCCTTAAAAGCAGAGCACTTCTTTACTGGCTGTGGTCAGAGGGAGGTCAAGTTCTCTAGTGACTACAGAAAAAAGTCAGAGAGGTGTGATGTTGCTGGCTTTGAATGTGGAGGAAGGAAGCCACAAGCCAAAGAATGTGAGTGGCCTTTAGAAACTGGAAAAGGCAGGAAACACATAGTCTTCTAGAGTCTCCAGAAAGTAGAGGTCTGCCAACACCTTGGTTTTAGCCAAGTGAGACCTGAGTTGAACTTCTGACCTTGAGAACTATTAATATACTTGTGCTGCTTTTAGCCACTAAGCATATGGTAAGTTGTTACAGCTGCTATAGAAAACTAATATTTCCTTCTCCTCTTAGGTTATAAGTATATACTTTCAGCTGACATAAATTTTTCTTCAAATTCACCTTTGGCCACTAGGGGCTTAAAATGGCCAAGGCATAGGAGACAAGTATAAGACAAGGCTGGTGAATTGCAGAAAATCATGTTAATCTCTTAATTACAATTTATCCTTCTCTCTTTATTAATGTGAGTTGCAATGAAATGTCTCCATAGCAAAACATTGTTAGGATTGTTATAATCATGCTACGTAACTATGCTTCTTTAAAAACAAACAAACCTTAAACATCTTTTGATCTTTACTCCTTTGCAACGCTGATATAATTCAATAAAATTCAGGTCCAGTTTTACTGAATGTATTCTGTGCTTATAATGTGTATAATAATGTTGTTGTGTATGCTACATTTATGAGCTAGAGCCCAACGAACACCTCCGAGTTTTGTGACTTTCAATAGTTATGTCTATCTCTCTAGACCTCAGTTTTCATTCCTAGAAAAATAAGGACACTGGACAGGATAATCTCTAAGGTCTCTTTCTTCCTCTAAATTGCTGTGTTCTATCAGAAAAAAAATAAAAATAAACATAAAAAAAGGAGTACCTGTTTCTTTGCTGAAGAATAAACTCATTGAAGTACAGCACTTCAAGCCTTTGTTCAGTCCATTTGCCAGTCCCTCTACATGAAATGGGCTCTTCTCCTTTATTTTCTCTTAACCACTTATATCTCCAGCTAGGAAAATCCTACTCTGCTTTCAAGTTCCAAATCAAATGCCACTTCTCATGAAAACTTCCTTGATCTCCTCTGAAATGCTATAGCACTCATTGCCTGTAGGCTGATCACAGAGTTACTCTATTCTGTTGCAACGTCTTGCCCCTCCACCTGGAGTGTAGCTTCACAAGGATGGGAACTGTGTTCCTTGTTGTTTGCCAACAGCAGCTACTGAGTAAATATCCTGCCCTCCTCCTATCACAATCAAAGTGGTACCCTACTCAATGTAAGCCCACCATGTCTTGTCTTCCGATTCCATTCCCCTGCCTCTCAAAGACGTGGTGACATCATCTCCTTCAACTCCAGCTTCTCTTCCAGTCTTAGTCTGTCAGCTCAACTATCTCCCATTTAAAGAAAATTCCTCCCTAGACCCTTTGTCCAACTCTAGCCACATCCTTGGATCTCCTGCTGCCAAATTTCATAACGGAGTTGAGTTGTTCACCCTTACTGCCTCAACTTCTCCATGTCTCATGCTTCTGTCCCCTCCAATCTGATTTCCACCCATCACTCCAATGAAACGTACATCTCTCAAGGTTACGAATGCCCTCCAAGTCACTACACCTAACGGACACTTACTATATTTATCTTCTAGGCAGAAGCTTATACCACTATGACCTCCTTTTTGAAACATTGTCTTCCATTGCCTTCCATGACACTTCTTCCATTGCCTTCCATGGCACTCCTTCATTCTGCCTAGAAGTTCCTTTAGTCTCCATTGCCAATTCACCCTCTATTATTCACTTCTTAAAATATTTAACTTTCTTAGACTTCTACCCCAGACCCTCTTCTGCACTTGGTCTGCAAAGTCTCCCTAGATTCTTCCCATTCCCAATGCCATAAAAAAGAGTGAATTAGACAAGTAAGGCCTTTGCTCTCCATTAGTTTATATCCAAGTATTAAAAAAAAAACACAGATAATAGACAAGCAAACAAATAAATTATAAGATAATTTCACATACTGAAAAACTAGATATAAAGGATTTTTGCATACAGATAGCATACAACAATAAAATTAAAACAAAGTTGTAGATCAACAAATACAGAACTCATAAAATTCATATGAATAATTTTAATTTAATGGGACATGTGCAGATGGCCACTCCACCCCACAACCTGAATGTAGCCAATGTGCAGGCTTTTCTGAGTCCAGTGTGCTGACCACATGCTGTATAATGACTCAATGCTTCTACTTCTTGTCTCTAAGTTATATAGAATCTTCCTTCATACAACCTGCAATGAAGTCATTTGGCCTTCACTTTTAACTTTTAACAACCTTCACATTTTAACTACCTGTGTGATCTCTTTGTTTGTTTGTTTCAAATCCTTTGTTTTCGACAATTAAAGTGGCACTCCCTGGCACCAACAAAATCTTAAACACAGACAAAAACT